>NC_088204.1:51998518-52298518 GCF_037126465.1 Ornithodoros turicata
CCGTAGCTTGCTGAACCACACTCCATGCAAAATATCGAGAAATAATCCAGCCCTGAAGGCGAGTGTTGCAATTTTGCCGTGTTCCCACGTGTATACCTCCTGAGTTTTAAAAGACATCGTAGTGAATTTTTTTTATGCTTTAGTACACCTACCGGCCAGCAGTCGGAGCGCAAATTTTGGCACGCAGGTGCAACACTGTTGAACATGAGAGCAGAGGCGGAGATTTTTCATTTTTCCAGGGGGGGGGGGGCAAAGGCGCACCGCGAAATAAGTACTCTGGCGGGGGTGGGGGATATGTTTATTAAGAAAAAAAAGAAAGGTAAGCCGGATGTCGGCGTGTTGTTCAAAAAAAGTGAAAGGGGGAAGACAAAAAAGGAAATGAAAAACAAAGAGAAGGAAAAAAAAAGAAAAATGAAGAACACAAAACTAATCACACACTCTGGCAGGATCTCATGATGTATGCAGAACTGGTATAGAAATAAGAGGAAGGATGAACAGAAAAAAAGAAAAACAGAGAGAACGTAAACAGTGAACATGTGCACAACTGAAGGCATTACGCCTTTGAAAACTGAGTGCAAAAGGAACAAAATTCATTGAATCCTCGGTGTTTGACCCGAAATGCGCGCAATATTATGAATATGGTCAATGAAATGGACCAGCGGGAGTTGAACCATCTCCCAACGGATATGCGTTCCGAAGATTCTACCCTTGCACCTCACTGGCAGCTGCAGGTACCTTTCCGACTGCTTTCGTTTCATTGATTTGATTGCTTTGGGCGAAATTCAGGCAATGTGTTGTGTCATCCTCTGTGTTTCTTCGCCTCACCTTCTACTGTGATAATGAGTATGGTGGGCGGATACATATTTTACAAATTTATTTTTACAAAATTTTACATTTTTGGGGTTGGTGCCTCTTCGCTCTTTTGACCCGGGCGCTCCGAGCCCCAAAGGTTGGTGTCAGTCTCTTAGCGGGACTTCCCGGGGGAGGCGGTGCCCCCCCTAGTTTATGTTCCGGGGGGGGCAAGGACCCCCGTGCCCCCCCACAGTCGGCGCCTATGCATGAGAGAACTGATGTTCTGAGGCTGGAACAACATAGAAGGGACAAATACAAACAAAGCCTCAAACTGCCTAAGAAATTTCATCTTTCATCGCAACACTGTGTTGTATAAAAAGCGGCGAACATGCTCTGTCGCGCAGTTTTGTTCCAACTTCGACGCTTCTTGCTCTGGCTGTAGATACCTATCTCCGACACGTTGGTACGCAGAGTAGGGCCGCGTTTTAACATGCTAATCACCAGTATACGCCTCTAGAAGAATTTTTTTTTTTTTTGCGTTTGATGAAGGGCCTGACATCGTGCAATATCCTGGCAGTACATATATGAAATCAAGTGGAACCTTTTTGAGAAATACACGCGCAAAATCCATGTTTTTTTTTCTTCTAAATATGCCTAAACATTTGCCTATTTCAGCACATGCCGCTAGGAAGTATATGCAGGATAGATATATCAGATGAAAGAGCATTAAAAGAGCTGATACCAAGTATGTCAATCAGGGACATCTATAGCCAGAGATATCACGCGTCGAAATTGGGACAAAACTGCGCGAGAGTGCATGTTCGCCATTTTTGATAGCACACAGCGTTGAACCTGCGCGCCAAAATTTGCTCTCTGACAGCTGGCCTGTGGGCATAATAAAACATAAAAAAACGAAATATCCCGATATCCCTGTTTTTATAGGTGCTAGCAGAGTCATGGAATGAAGGTAACGATTACAACGCCTTGCCTGTGAGCCATTTGTTGGCACATGAGCTCAGCTGGAGCTACAATCACATTTTTGGTAAACTAAAGCAGTTATCTTTTCAGATCTGGCAGTCCTGTTGTTCAGTACCCCTTGTTTTCTATGTGCTCACTAATCTGACGATCACTACTCTGTGCTGTCCGTGTTGCAGTAAAATATGGGTTCAGTGGACATTTTGCCAGGGGCAACATAGTTAGGGGGGGGGGGGATATGTTTAATGCAAAGTAAAAAGAGAGAGAGAGAGAGAGAGAGAGAAGGGAAAGGTAACATAGTTAGGATTGTTGCATTTGTCTTTAAAACAGTGCGTACGTTGAGCAGTTCTTTCATCTGATATGGGGCGGTGTAAAACCGCACACATTATGTTGGCGCGGGTACCTCTTGGTTTCATGTCTTTATTACTTTTATAGGTCTTGCAGACTCATGGATTGGAGGTGACGAATACAACGCCTGTCCTGTGAGTCCTTTGTTGGCACTTCAGTTTAGCTGCAGGTAAACGAAAACCGTTACCTTTTCAAATATGACTCTGTTGTTGTTCAATATCACTGGATTTCTATGTGCTCGCTAATCTGTGAGCCTCTCGAAAATACATTGTTGCCAAAGAGCTTCAGTTACAGTTGAAGTGTCTGAACTGCATCGGATTCATGTCATTGATGTCATGTAAGTGCAGGCTGTCAGAATTAGTATTTTTCAGATTCATTCACATAATTTCCTTTTTACCGCGCATTTTGATTTGCAGAGTAGGGTGTGTCACTTCACCGTCCCTTTAGTAACCTCGTCCACGTCTTTCGCGTTCGAATTGTCAGTGGGGAATCGAATGGGTTCTGCACAAGCAAAATATGATCCGACATGCATGGACACTTGCATAATGCCTGAATGAAAAATATGCATAAATTTCAATTCTGCAGTAAACAAGCTGCATCCAACATTTTTACATACCGGGATTTATAGTGATATCACACATTGTTTTTTCTATTTTCAGTGTACCTTGGAAGCGTTCTTTCCTCCTACACATAACCGTTTACCACCCCACACGTGTGTAAAGTACTGGTTGCCTTTGGAGCATAGCTGGGCGAACTCATTCATGAGGGCCCTCATGAGTGCCCCTCACCCTCACCTCACGCCTTTGAGGTGAGGGTGAGTGAGGGCAAGCCCGCGATCAGGCCATCCGTGAGTGCACTCATGAGGTTCTTACACTCATGAGGTCTCCTGTGAGTGCACTCATGAGGTTTTGCCCCTCATGAGACCTCCTGTGAGTGCACTCATGAGGTCTGAGGGGCGCCAGGTCTGTGTGAGTGAAGTCACTGGTGAGGCCTGAGGGGTGTGAGGTCAGTATCAGTGCATTCAGAAATGAGGTTAAATGACGCTTACGAGACGTGGGCAAATTATGAAGGCACTAGTGATATGGTTCCAGCGATCCAGCTACCGGCAGAGTGCACTTTAAAGGGCTGGTGTTCCCGTTTTTAGCAATTTCGTCTACGTCGCGCTGGTAACACAGCCAAGCGCCCTGAACTGACGGATTAATTGGTGATATGGTTCCAGCGACCTAACTACGCGCAGTGTGCACTTTAAAGCGCTGATGTGCACGCTTTTAGCAATTTCGTCTACGTCGCGCTGGCAACACAGCAAAGCGTCCTGAGCTGACGGATTAGTTGGTGATATGGTTCCATCGACCCACCTACACGCAATGTGCACTTTAAAGGGCTGGTGTGCCCGTTTTTAGCAGTTTTGTATATGTCGCGCTGAGAACAGAGCAAAGCGTCTTGGCTGACTGATTACTTGGTGACATGGTTCCAGCCACCCAACTACCGGCAGGGTGCACTTTAAAGGGCTGGTGTGCCCGTTTTTAGCAATTTCGTCTACGTCGCGCTGGGAACACACCCACGTGTCCTGAGTTGACTGATTACTTGGTGATATGGTTCCAGCGACCCTACTACAGGCATGGTGCACTTTAAATGGCACAAGTGCACGTTTTTAGCAATTTCGTCTACGTCGCGCTTGGAACACAACAAAGCCTCCTGAGCTGACTGATTACTTCATGATATGGTTCCAGCGACCCACCTACCGGCAGGGTGCACTTTCAAGGGCTGGTGTGCCCGTTTTTAGCAATTTCGTCTACGTCGCGCTGGGAACACACCCACGTGTCCTAAGTTGACTGATTACTTGGTGATATAGTTCCAGCGACCCAACTACAGGCATGGTGCACTTTAAAGGGCACAAGTGCACGTTTTTAGCAATTTCGTCTACGTCGCGCTTGGAAGACAACAAAGCCTCCTGAGCTGACTGATTACTTCATGATATGGTTCCAGCGACCCACCTACCGGCAGGGTGCACTTTCAAGGGCTGGTGTGCCCGTTTTTAGCAATTTCGTCTACGTCGCGCTGGGAACACACCCACGTGTCCTAAGTTGACTGATTACTTGGTGATATAGTTCCAGCGACCCAACTACAGGCATGGTGCACTTTAAAGGGCACAAGTGCACGTTTTTAGCAATTTCGTCTACGTCGCGCTTGGAACACAACAAAGCCTCCTGAGCTGACTGATTACTTCATGATATGGTTCCAGCGACCCACCTACCGGCAGGGTGCACTTTCAAGGGCTGGTGTGCCCGTTTTTAGCAATTTCGTCTGCGTCGCTCTGGGAACACAGCCTCGCGTCCTGAGCTGACTAATTACTTGGTGATATGGTTCCAGCGACTCGACTACAGGCAGGATGCACTTTAAAGGGCTGGTGTGCACGTTTTTACCAATTTCGGCTATGTCGCGCTGGGAACACAGCAAAGCCTCCTGAGCTGATTGATTACTTGGTGATATGGTTCCATCGACCCACACTCACGCAATGTGCACTTTAAAGGGCTGGTGTGCCCGTTTTTAGCAGTTTCGTATATGTCGCGCTGAGAACAGAGCAAAGCGTCTTGGCTGACTGATTACTTGGTGACATGGTTCCAGCCACCCAACTACCGGCAGGGTGCACTTTAAAGGGCTGATGTACACGATTTTAGCAATTTCGTCTACGTCGCGCTTGGAACACAACAAAGCCTCCTGAGCTGACTGATTACTTCATGATATGGTTCCAGCGACCCACCTACCGGCAGGGTGCACTTTCAAGGGCTGGTGTGCCCGTTTTTAGCAATTTCGTCTGCGTCGCTCTGGGAACACAGCCTCGCGTCCTGAGCTGACTAATTACTTGGTGATATGGTTCCAGCGACTCGACTACAGGCAGGATGCACTTTAAAGGGCTGGTGTGCACGTTTTTACCAATTTCGGCTATGTCGCGCTGGGAACACAGCAAAGCCTACTGAGCTGATTGATTACTTGGTGATATGGTTCCATCGACCCACCTACACGCAGTGTGCACTTTAAAGGGCTGGTGTGCCCGTTTTTAACAGTTTCGTATATGTCGCGCTGGGAAAGAGCAAAGCGTCTTGACTGACTGATTACTTGGTGACATGGTTCCAGCCACCCAACTACCGGCAGGGTGCACTTTAAAGGGCTGATGTACACGTTTTTAGCAATTTCGTCTACGTCGCGCTTGGAACACAACAAAGCCTCCTGAGCTGACTGATTACTTCATGATATGGTTCCAGCGACCCACCTACCGGCAGGGTGCACTTTCAAGGGCTGGTGTGCCCGTTTTTAGCAATTTCGTCTGCGTCGCTCTGGGAACACAGCCTCGCGTCCTGAGCTGACTAATTACTTGGTGATATGGTTCCAGCGACTCGACTACAGGCAGGATGCACTTTAAAGGACTGGTGTGCACGTTTTTACCAATTTCGGCTATGTCGCGCTGGGAACACAGCAAAGCCTACTGAGCTGATTGATTACTTGGTGATATGGTTCCATCGACCCACCTACACGCAGTGTGCACTTTAAAGGGCTGGTGTGCCCGTTTTTAACAGTTTCGTATATGTCGCGCTGGGAAAGAGCAAAGCGTCTTGACTGACTGATTACTTGGTGACATGGTTCCAGAGATCCAACTACCTGCAGGGTGCACTTTAAAGGGCTGATGTACACGTTTTTAGCAATTTCGTCTACGTCGCGCTGGGAACACAGCCAAGTGTACTGGGCTTTGTTGTGTTCCCAGCGCGACATAGACGAAATTGCTAAAAACCGGCGCACCTGCCCTTTAAAGCGCACGCTCTCGGTAGTTGGGTCGCTGGAACCATATCACGAAGTAATCAGTCAGCTCAGGAGGCTTTGCTGTGTTCCCAGCGCGACGTAGACGAAATTGCTCAAAACGGGCACACCAGCCCTTTAAAGTGCACCCTGCCTGTATATGGGTCGATGGAACCATATCGCCAACTAATCAGTCACCTCAGGACGATTTGCTGTGTTCCCAGCGCGACGTAGACGAAATTGCTAAAAACAGGCACACCAGCTCTTTAAAGTGCACCCTGCCGGTAGTTCGGTCACTGGAACCATATCACCAAGTAATCAGTCAGCCCAGGACGCTTTGCTGTGTTCCCAGCGCAACATAGACGAAATTGGTAAAAACATGCACACCAGCCCTTTAAAGTGCACCCCGCCTGTAGTTGGATCGCTGGAACCATATGACCAAGTAATCAGTCAGCTCAGGACGCTTCGCTGTGTTCCCAGCGCGACGTAGACGAAATTGCTAAAAACGGGCTCACCAGCCCTTAAAGTGCACCCTGCCGGTAGTTCGGTCACTGGAACCATATCGCCAAGTAATCAGTCAGCTGAGGACGGTTTGCTGTGTTCCCAGCGCGACATAGACTAAATTTGTAAAAACGTGCACACCAGCCCTTTAAAGTGCACCTTGCCTGTGGTTGGGTCGCTGGAACCATATCGCCAAGTAATCAGTCAGCTCAGGACGCTTTGCTGTGTTCCCAGCGCGACATAGACTAAATTTCTAAAAACCTGCACACCAGCCCTTTAAAGTGCACCCTGCCTGTAGTTAGGTCGCTGGAACCATATCGCAAAGTAATCAGTCAGCTCAGGACGCTTTGCTGTGTTCCCAGCGCGACGTAGACGAAATTGCTAAATACGTGCACACCAGCCCTTTAAAGTGTACACAGTCAGTGGTTGTGTCGCTGGAACCACATCATGCGTCATTTGACCTCATTTCTGAATGCCCTCATACTGACCTCACATACCTCAGGCCTCACCAGGGACTTCACTCACAGAGACCTGGCGGCCCTCAGACCTCATGAGTGCACTCACAGGAGGTCTCATGAGGGACACAACCTCATGAGTGCACTCACAGGAGACATTATGAGGGTAAGACCCTCAGGGCTTGCGTTTGTGAGTGCCATGAGGGTGAGGGCGAGTGAGGGCCTGTGCTCGTGCGGGCGGTGAGGGTGAGGGCGATTGAGGGCATGTGTCTGTGAGGGCCGTGAGGGTGAGGGCGAGTGAGGGCCTGTGCTCGTGAGGGCAGTGAGGGTGAGGGCGATTGAGGGCATGTGTCTGTGAGGGCCGTGAGGGCGAGGGCGAGTGAGGGCATGTGCTCGTGAGGGCGGTGAGGGTGAGGGCGAGTGAGGGCATGTGCCCGTGAGGGCCGTGAGGGTGAGGGCGAGTGAGGTTTCACCAAAATGCCCACCTATGCTTTGGAGTAGTCAAGATGCGAGCACGGACCCGAAAACACAGGCATTGCTTGCAGCTACCAGTGATACAAGTACTGCGATTTGTGTACATGTATATTACTATCTACTTTGGAAGAGTACCTAGATTTGTTGGTATGTGATTGTGCAGTGAGTGGAAGTGCTCACGATGTCCGCTAACTTGTCCAAATGTTTGGAAATCAATGTTTACCCGGTAAATTAATAGCAATAAATATTGTACCAACATCCATGCTGCCTTTGTATAGACGTACTGTGCATGAACCACACATACCTGCATGTGCATGTGAGGGACATATACCTGGATGAATCCGTACGTGCGCCACTAGTGCCAAAATTTAGATATAAAATATGTATAATTTTACACATCATGGCTAATACATGTCCATATGACGGCTCAGTGGATAGATAAGTACTGCCCCATTTTAGACGCTTTGTCTAAGAAAGGTCTAAATCGATGCTACAATTATCCGGCTATTATCTGTATTTTAGCGTAACGTTAGCCAGGCTAGGGTAATACTAGAGGACGGATACGGAGCAATGGAGCTACTTTGTTAGACGTCTAATAGATATTTCCAAAGTCTACATGTAGACGTCTTCTAGACGTATACTATACTAGACTATATACTATATACTATACTAGACTATATATACTAGACGTATACTGCGTTGCCTGGGTAACTTCGCATGTGAACATAACATGTGCTTAAGTCAGAACTGCATGCAGCTAAACATGCAATTTCAAAAACACATTGCTGCTTGTAGGCTTGAAAAAGATCTAAATCACATCCATGTGCCAGGGATAAGAGACATTTCTCAATGTTTCGTTTATGCGACTCTTTGACTGTGACATCACCAGTGTCCCAGGGTTTCAGTGGCTCCTGCCTGCAGTCACAGCAAATGGATGCGGAATAGCAGGCCCTCATAACTGCGACCCAGACTTCCACGTATTTTAGATTTACATATCCCCTCCTCCGCTGCCAATATCGTATAGACATCCACAGGACATTCATGTGGCATGTGACAAGAGAAAATGAAATAATTTTATTCAATGGCAAATTGTAGGTGCCTATGGAACCTCCATGTGGCGACTGAGATGCATGTGGCATTTCTGGGATATATCTTTGGTGTTGATGGTTTGCTGGAAATAGAAGGTACTGCTGCCTGTAGGCAACAGCACAATATGAAGGGCCAAAATTAATTGATATTTCGCTTTTTTGCATATTGTATTCTGCCCTCCTTTCTAAACAACCCTGTGTCCGAACATTCTCTGGAAAATAGAAGGTCATGAAAACAGGCAAGCCTGTTGATAAAGGACATTCACACTTGAAACCGTGAGACCGACTTGTTTATTCCTGACTTGGCCTCAGGACCTTAAGAGTAAATTCCCCGCCACTTTATGCTCCTCTGAAGACGGACTGCAATAACCGAGCATAAGCTAGACGTGACACATCACCCCGACAAAACATCTATTCGTGAAAATTCGTCTGTCGGAACAATAGGCGTAAACATGTTCGAGGCAGACGTAACCCTGGAGATGATTGAACACTATTTCAAGGCTAGAGGTGTCTTTGACAACTTCTCTCCTGAAACTTCACGGGAACAATCAGGTCTTTCAAAATGAGCTCATCTCGTAGTTGTTGTCAGTGAACGTGTGTGTAAGACTTATTGTTGCGCAAGACCTGCGTTCGATGCTGGAGGTTTCCACGTAAGCTTTCTGTGGTATTAAAAGAAAGGTGTTTTGCCGCCATAAGTACATATTAAAGCATACTTCATTTTCTGGAGCTAACTGTCTCGTTCTAACTGCAATATACCTGGAGCTTCGCTGCTTCCCGATTTTTTGGGAAAGCCTTCCGTCTAACACCACATAAAATGTTCTAATATTGTAATATAGTTGGCATCATAAACAGTTCAAACTTGAAGTTGCGCTGGCGTGATTTCTTCGCGAACCACTTACCAGTCAAGTAACCAGGGTACAGGGTGCCCTGTACCTGTGCCTGGCACAGGCCATGTGTGTGGCCAGTGTACAGACAGTTTGCCGATGTTCTTTTTCTTCCGAGAATATATTTCACGTAAAGACAGCCATGTTCAGTTGCACAAGTTCATTCCTTTTGGTATTCCCCTGCAAACTTTCCCTTATACCTTTTGTAGCTGGCCCTTATTCTCTCTTTTTTTTTTTAATAAAATGAAAACAAATGAAACTAACCTCTTCTTCCTTCTCGTCTCCGAAGTCTTCACATTTAAGAAGTGAGTAGAGCAATTTGGGGGGGCCTGTTGTTTTGAACTCATAATAAAACCGCTCAAACAGAGAAAGAGACGGACAGAGAGCGGACAGGACGTAGCGCAATTTCAACAGTTTTCCTCGACAAAGAGTTTCGTAAGCTTTAAAGGCAGTCAAGCTACTCCCTTCATTTCTTGATAAAATCACAGAGGGCGTGCAAAGGCAGTTGTCACCCAACTTGTTAATGGGTTACTTCCGCGATTACCCTCTCTTTCTGTTTGCAAAATGTACGCTTGACCTCAGTTTTATCAAGGAAGGCCTTGCACCGACAATCATAGATATGCACCGATAAAGTATTGTTTGTCTTTCCCCCGTTGTTGTGATCATGTTTTAACCTGGTGTTACACACATTCTGGCCTGTCCCACATACCATTTTCCGCATTCCAACGGGATGTCGTATACAACACCTTGATTGCGAGGGACAAAACGGGAGCCATGACAAATCGTACAACAGGATACCTACCTCACAATTCTGACAAACCTTGTGAGTAAGAGAAGATAACTTGTTGTAGTTGCTGAGAAGATAATGTTGTTGAAGAACGTAGTAATAATTTGTCTCAGATGGGTTTAGCTTCGAGAGACGTTGGTTCAGTTTGCCTTCCAGAGATGGTGCGCGAATTTTTATGGAAAGCAGCGTGGGGAGTCGTCCCCACAAAAGACCGTCTAGGACGTTTGGATGTAACCAGCAGCCCCTTGTGAACCAACTGCCGCTCTGCGGAAACGACCCTGCACGTTCTAGAAGAGTGCGTCGTTGCTAAGACATTTTGGTCCTTCGCTTGTCGGGTTTTCGCCTTTAGGCGCCGCATGTAGAGGCGCGTCTCCGACAGGTTTTTGTTGCTAGTGGCATCTTTTTGCCCGCTTCGTGTTGTGGCGCAACAGGTGCAGGGCCGTCGCCCAGAGTCGCAGCATACGTGTGATGTTCCCTCTTATCTGGTCGTTACACAAGTATATTTGGTGCAGTTAGATGCACAGTTGATGGTGCTAGGTGAAGTAGAGTTCTTGCGCCGCTGGTCTGCCCGTTATATTTCATTGAGGAACGGTCGCATAGTCACGCATGTTTACTGGTTCCCCTAGTTTATCCGATTGTGGCTGGCTTAATGTAGCTATGCCTAACTTGAGTATCTCCCTGAGTAATAAACAACATTCTGACCAGATAACTCGCCTAAAAACACAACACAGACGTTATACTTATGCGCAGTCTTCTTAAAATTATGGGAAATCCCGTGAACATATGGGATTACAGCAAGATGTTTGTTGGCAAGATCAGGCTGCACTTTTTCTCTACCCATGGACTTCGAGGTCTTACAGCAAACACTGTAGATTACCTCTGCGTCGTACTCAGCATTTGTGAGCCTTTCAACGTGTTCTTGCACGCAGGTTCAAGAACAAGTTGAAAGGCCCTTTCAATTGTTCCATTGATGCTCGTGACATGCGCACATCACCAGCAGTTGTTCCAGTTATCGTCATCCGCACAGTTGATCTTATAGTCATCCACCGTTAAAGGTTTCCTATACATTTTCGCTCCTGCTCCTTCCCAAGAGCGCAGTCGTTCGTGCTGGCAGAGTAGAAACGCAAATTTGCGAGAGCTAGGTACAAGTAATAACCGTAATAACTGCTACACAGAAGATGTACGACTTTTCGTTTTACTGAGAAAACCTGCACTTTCATACAAGTGTGATAGCCTGCGTTTCATAGCACTGTTCGCAGTTTATTGTGCGCGCTCGTTTAGCGTTTACTTTTTTGCTGATCACGCTGCCAGCGGTAGTTTTTCAGTACCCATGACAGCTTCAAGGGCGAGTCATGGACGATCCATCGACTTGAGGACCATCCGGTTCAAGGTAACTCAAATTGCCCGTGTAGCAGTGTGCGATTACCATTCAGTCCAATCTTCCTCCTTTTCGAAGACAATTGAAACAACCATGTGACAGCGGTATAACTCGCCCGCCCGCACAATACCTACCAACCCCCCCGGATTATCTGGGAGACTCCCGAATTACGTTGAGCTTCCCGATTGTACGGACGCATCCGTTATATCAACCGTGACTTCACTCTAATAGAGCGAAAGACAGCGTTGAAGCTTCGAACTTCTGCTCGTCCCCATGACCCGATAAAATCACCTATACCGCACTGCGAAACCTTGACGGGTGGTCGCTCCATGCTCTCCTTCATGTGTATAATACTTCTTGGCAACAGGGATATCTACCATCAACCTGGAAGGAGGCATTAGTTTTTTCCTTCCTGAAACTAGACAGTCCCCCAAATGCCCTATATTCCTATCTCCCTGTGAGCCTGACAATCTCTATGGGAAAACTGATGGAGAGAATGGTTTTGCATCGTCGCGACTAGTGGGTCGAAAAGCAAGGTGTGTTTCCTCACGAAATAGCTGGATTTCGTCGACACCAAAGATTCATGGATACGGTTCTCGACCTTGTCTCTGCAGTCCAACATGATCTTGCTCATTGGTGGATCGTCGTATCGATCTTCCTGGACATCAGCAAAGGAAACCAGCAGCCTTTCACTTTTGGTCCAGGACATCAGGCTCACCGAAGCTCTTGACAAAGGTCACGCCATTAGGCTACAGTGGATCACGTGGGCATCCGCGGCAACGAAGTAGCTGACCGTGTGGCACTCAATGCTTAGCAGCGCGCGCCCACACGTTTCACCTGTTCCGGCACGAAACGTACCATCGGTCTTCTGCGAACCTCACTGGTAAAACGTGATTGATTGAACGTGAGGGTACCGTCGTAACTGCTCCACAGGATTGATCTTCACCTCCCATATAGAGTACCGTCAAGGACCCTGGAATCCTTACTCCACCGATTTCGGCTGAGTGTTCCCCTCGGTCGTATCGGGATAGCTCTGTCGCCAGACTGCATCCAATGCGGTGTGGTTGAGGACACTGAATATATACTGCTCAGCTGCGAGCGATTCGCTGCAAATCATGATGCTCTCCGGAATACCTTGGTCAGACAGAACAACGGCCCTCTTGACCTCAAGGATGTACTAGGTGACTGGCCACACTGTAAAAAATTTCACCGTAAAAAAAACGGGCAAATGCAACGAAAGTTGGCTGCCAAACATTGGCAGTTTCTTTTTACGGTGGCCCCGTATAAGTTGTGCCTGTGAAAAATACTGCGTTTGCCAGTAATTTTAACAGGCATACGCTGTGTAGCATTACTGTGCTGTGGTCATTAAAAAGCTGTACTGGCCAGTAATTTTAACGGGCATATGCCGTGTACCATTACATTGCTCTGCAGTTAAAATTACTGGCCAATGCAGTTTTTTTAACGACCACAGCACGGTGGTCACGGCGTATGCGTGTTAAAATCACGGGCCAATGCAGTATCTTTTTACGGGCACAACTTATACGGGATCACCGTACAAAAAACGGCCAATGTTTGGCAGCCAACTTTCCTTGCATTTGCCCGTTCTTTTTTTACGGTGAAATGTTTTACAGTGTGGTCGTTAAAAACTGAATTTGCCAGTAATTTTATCTGAACTGTGCTGTTTACCCTTATCATGCTGTACCCATCGCTGGAGCCCCGGTTTTTTTTTCTTTTTTCTACATATAGTCGTAGCAGTGAACGCCGTTTAAGCAATGACCATGCACAACACATCGCGGTGTTTGTCACATTGAGATTTATTTTCTATGGACATAGTGGTAAAAATCCTGGCCAATCACCTGTGGCATCAAAACCCTGCAAAGAGAACTGTTATAGGGAGCAGGGCTACTGACATGCAGTTATACTCACCAGTGCACCCATGAGCCAAGCTCTGACATCTAAACACTGCAAAGAGAGAGGAGCTGTTACAGGACCAGGGCAACTGACATGTATTTATACTCACAGTTTTATTTTTCAAAAGAAGAACATAAGAAGGAGCCATGTGCACCGATCAGCCAACCTCTGACATCTAAACACTGCAAAGAGAGAGGAATTGTTACAGGATCAGGGCAACTGGCATGTATTTATACTCACAGTTTTATTTTTCAAAAGAAGAACATAAGAAGGTGCCATGGGCAACCATCAGTCAAGCTCTGACATCAAAACGCTGCAAAGAGAGAGGAACTGTTACAGGAAGCAGGGCAATTGCCATGCAAATATGCTCACCGTTTTTGTTTTGTTTCGTTTGTCAAATGAACATCATAACAAGGAACATGTGCACCCATGACTTGTTGACGTAAGGTCGGCTGTAGTAATTCACGTACATCTTGGAACCCTATACGTTCCATTCGAAGGTTGAAAGCTTGTCTACTAGACGGAGCACTTTTTTGTTGACGGGTGTTTTTTGACGCTTTTGTGCCCTAGAGCCTCTATCGGGATTTATGCAAAGCAATGTCCTGCGAAGCAAAAGCAAAGGGAGTGTAGAAGACAAACGCAGTCTTTGTGAGAACTTGATACATACCGTTGGAGGAATTCAGCAAACGCTTGGCTCTCCTCAGCATATACCAGGTTAAGAACATAGTGCAGTGAGAACCAGACACCAACTGCAGTTATAAAATGGGACACGTGGTATACAACAACTGTATGGGCTACAGTTATCATGAAGGAGTCCGCCCATGGCGAATCACCTGTAACACCATAGTACACCTTAATGAGGGGACGCTGTGGGATCCATCAAACTGGTAGTTTTAACGGCTGCACGCGCTGCGCTATTGTGTTTGCTCGAAGCAGTATGCGTTCTATGTTTACTCAATCACGATACTGCCACTAAGAAAATCAGTGTCAGAAAGCCAGTCACATAGTTGAGACCACTACAGCTAATCACATGTTCGAACCCAGATGACCACTTTCCAAGAAGAGGAATTTATCCTGAGGGAGAATCTAGGGGCAGATCCAGGGGTGGTGGGGAGGGGATGTGACCACCCCTTCAAACCACAAGAGCACAATCTGTCTCAACTCCTACTACAGGTTTTCCCGGTGGTTTTAATCCCAGCGCCATCGAAATTAGTCCGCATGCCATGCAAACTTTATGGGGCATGGATTAATTTAGCTGGCACTTGGATTAAAATCGCCGGGAAAACCTGTAGTAAGAGAGACCAGTGCTGAAAAAAAGTAACCAAGTATACAACTCGCAAATGCCTACAGACATGCGCTTGTGTAATACCATACCACCCCACACGCACCAAAAAAAGAGAAAAGAAAAAAAAGATCCTATCTGCCAGCCTATGAGACAGTTATACCTTTTTTTCTAGACCTGAAACTAAATAAAAGAAAAAGTGCAACAAGCTTTGACTAGAGCCATCAAAGTTTCAACTCACCGAGCGCAATAATCCGAGGCGTGACTGGAAGCAACGAGTTCTCAATATCACGTACTGTGAAAAACTCCTGGAATGTACCACAAAACATGTACTACATGTTCCAATCAGTGAACAACATGCTGCTACGTAACATAAAATAGTTCACGTACGTACATAGTACGTAGTTCACGTGTTGTCATACTGGAATTGACCATTTTCCTTTGCAACGGGTAGGTCAGTTTCATTTCTTCATCTACAATGTCTCGTTGGCCTTCTTTTGATGCAAACAAAGCAAAAATTGATGATGCAAAAATTTCAAAGATTCTTTCTTCTCTGTCATGACTTCTTCGTCGATGTCATCTGACTGTCGACTGGTGCAACCATACCTACTGGAATCCCTATGAAGTCCTCCTGCTCGAAAAGTGCCACAGCTCCGACTTGAACGGATACAGTTTTCTTTTCTGAAGACAAGTTGATTCAAAGAGAATCATACCCGGTGCCCACCACTGTGCCCTCAAAAGAGTCTTGGAAGGAGGACGGGTACTGAGACACAATCTCTCGAGAAATTATAGCTAAATGCTTTCGCAAAGGACGGTCACAGGTCTTCACTGCGTGGTCAATTATTATGCGGACCATTTCTCGCCTCAGCTTGCTAGTGGGTCGTTCCTTCTTGCTCAACACTTTTGTCAGAGCTGGAGGCATGCTTTTCCAAGGTACTTGAAATTTGGTTGGCCAGTTGGTGTCAGCGTTGAAAGATGAAGCCGTTGACTCGCTTCTTTGGGGAGGAACTGAGAAGACGTGCGGTTGCTCCTCCTCAACAAGAGGAGCAAACGATGATAGAAATGACTGTGTACTGTTGGAAGGAGATTCGGGCTGATGCACATAGTTGTCATCTGCACAAGAGAGGAAAATGATCAGGTGACCCTCCACAACAGTCGCTCCCATTGTTCTACATCCTACGTAATATGCCTTCATAGCCACTATACTTTCAACATTACCAAAGCCACCGGAAGTAAATATGGGATAGCAAGCTTCCTCCAGGATAGCTAACCTCCCCTTCCCCATAAAGAACAGAACAGACAAAGAAGTCAGCTGGTGCATTGAGCAAATCATGCATTTCTCAACACAAAAACGGCGTAAAAACTGGGAAAAGGAATGAAAAGCAACGAAGGTGAAATGAAACAATTGAAAAAAAACTTACTCCTGCATGTCCTGCAAGGTAAAACGAATGGCATGCTTTCTACAAAAAATATAAGTGCTATACCTGATGTTTTAACTGCAGACAAAAACCTTCACGCTTGTATTGGTCGTAATACTCACTGCAGGTCCTGCTCATGTACGAACTTGAAATCTTCAGCTGTTTCCACACCAAGGTCAAACAGCCTTGTGGCTACAGCGCGAATCTCACATTCCGGGAGTCCCGGCAGACGAACCGAAACATGGAGCTCAATAATGCCCATCTGCAAGCAATGAAGTAACACCGATATCCACTGAGATATCACCCTTTCACCTCATATATAACATAACAGGGAAACAGCAGGACACATACCTCAGGTAATGCCAGAGCGGTGCGGTCACAACGAAGGCAGAAAAATGTCCACAAAAACCACCACAGTGCAAAGTTTATTTCGTGAGAGTTCACAGCTTAACACAGCTGAAGCTCCATGGCTCACCTGTAAGTGGTCAAACTTTATATAGAAACACGCTATTGCGCGGGTGTTTGAAGAGTTGATAAAAAGAAACACTCCTTTCGGTTTCATTGCTGTTCTTTAGAGGGATGCACAAACAATTTGAACTCGAGCTAACGATATTCAACGAAAGCGTCTTTAAGGAACCGCATATTCTGTTGTGAGGAAGTGCTTCTGGAAAATATATTTGCTGCCCAACAAATCGTATGATGCCAGAGGGTAGAAATCAACGAGAGATTCGACATTTGCACAGCAATGACGTGATGATTTCTGCAACATATAAATGCCCAAATGAGATTGGAATGCTGCAGTGTGGACTTCCAATACGAAGAATGTGTCCAGGCTGTTTTGGACAATTAGAAGTATTCTGCCGCAGGCGAGACTCTCATTTTCTCGGATCGCAACAAACAACCCTTCGCTGTAAGCAGTTGCTTTATAAGTGATCTCACTTGTGACGACACTGTTGAGCTCGTTGATGCCACAAGACATGATGGATGATCTGATATCTTCGGTATAGGCCAACAGAGTTAGCGGTGCTACAGCTGTAGTGGCAAGCTTAGGCTGGAAAAATTTGTCTGATAAGAGTTACGCCTGCAGCATCTGGTGTCGCTGCGCTAGTGTCTTGCACACAGATCTGAAATTCTTCAGTTTGCGAACACAGTGCTTGAAATAGGAGTTCTTGCTTTCGAAGCGCATGGTCCACATGTTGATTACTGGCCCAAACTGAAGGATGAGACGGGGATAGTGAACCAAATAGTGGTGCTTTGATAGAAGCGGACACGACCCGAAAAGCTCGTTCCTGTCAGAGAGGTACTCTTCGATGAGAACCTTGTGGGAAACTTCTCTACCTTCTGTCCCTCAAAGGACGGTAGTCCCACTCTCGGGGTCGTCTGTCAAGCCCTCCGTCAAGAAACTAGTGAATTTCGTTCAAACGAAAATCACCCCGAATATTCGGATGCCATATTAGATCGAGAGCACTGGATTCTAGTGACCGATGCAAAGGCTGCAACTCACGCGTCCTGTAAGGACGCACGATGTAGGGAGCATGATATCATTCGCTTAATCCGACTGCACGTCGGCACTCAAGCACGATTACCCTCCGTCGAACACGTACAACGCGGTTCTGACGCCTCATCCGGCGCAGGCGGGGGTGGTAATTCGAGTTCAGCTAAGAGGTCGCCTTGTATAGCACGAACCTCCTACGCCATCCTTCCCGGCTGGTGAAGTGACGGGCTCGAAAATTGGGCGAACGCGTGAGTGGCACTGACGGATAGCCGATGCGACCTTCCGCGCTTCAGTCGCAGAGGAAACAACCCTACTGAACGTCCGAAGTGAAGCCCAATTTTCGAGCCAACGAGTTCGAGCTGTGACTCAAGGAGTATCGGCGGCTGCCGGCTGTTTTCTGTTCGAAAGCGGTATGTAATAAATGCTTGCTTGTTGTTTGAACCTTTTCGTTTGCTGTGTCTTCCTTGGCGACGGAACGGACGGCGTTTGGGGTCACAGTTCGTCCGTTCGACAGCGGGGAAGACGCAGCACGCATTGTTCATTTTTCGTTTGGTACGTTTTTTCTTTTTCTTTTCTTTCATTCAGGACCCGCCGGTTTGTTTGTGTTCTTTTTCCGGGGGTGTCATTTTTTTTTCTTTTCCTTTTTTGAGCTAGCGTTGTTGTTTTGAGTGTGTTTAAGTTATTTTTGAGTGCTTCAGAGCTCCCACTCGGTGCCCGAGCACCGGAGCCGATGCACCATTCGCCGCCAGGCAGATACAACCTCCGGAACAAAGGCCCTGTTAATCAGCGGTCCCGTTCAGAGGAGAGACTGGTTTCGGACAACTCGGCGCCTTCGGAGCCGAGAGGACCAGTCGAGGACAAAGGGGCATATGCAGTGCCTCCGTCCCAAGGTACGTTAACTACGGTACCTGCAGTGCCGCAGTTTGACTCCGTTATAACGACAGAACTCTTGTCACGCATGACGGAGTTATGTTCGTTGGTGGCACAACGCCTTGATGCCGGGTCGGTTTCGCCGCCGCAGGCACAAGCGCCCCTACGACTGAATTTACTGGTCCCTACCTTCTCAGGGTATACCGATAAAAAGTCGGTCGCAGACTTCTTGGATGACCTTACAGCCTATCAGACTGGTATGGGAATCTCAGATGAGGTCCTGATACAACGCATCCTGCAGGTTGGTTTGATCGGAGACGCCGCTCGCTAGCTTCGGCTGCAGTCGAGGTTTACGTCCGTTCAGGACTTTCAGAAGCGGTTTAAGAGCGAATTTCTTCCCCCGGATTACGAATATCGTATCCTGCAGGAGCTGTATAAGCGTACTCAGCATCCAGATGAGACCTTAGCAGAATTCGTTCGGGCCTTGCAAGACCTGTATAGCAGAGCTGAACCTACTGCTACAGAGGAGCAGCGTGTGACACGGGCTATCCGTCAGTGTCATCCTCGCTACCGGCCCTATCTTCGAGCCCATCGCTTTAATAGCCTTGAAGCGCCTGCGCAAGAGGCATTGAAGGCGACCTCTTAGCAGAACTCGAGTATCGGCCCCCGCCGCCCTCTGAATTGACGTTAGAACCGCGCTGTGCGTGGTCAGCGGGAGCAGCCTCGGTTGAGCGCCCACCTGCAGTGGGACTGGATGAGCACGACCGCAATTATTATGCGGAGCCATCACGCCGAGCACCTGATCCCTTCTGTTATGAACAGAGGGCGATCCCCGCAGGAACGAGCCTTGGCAGACCCGTCCTGTCCCATAATCATGGTCAACCCGGCTATTTAGCTGGCGAAACCCCAAGGATGCCGCAGGAGCAGCGGCATGTTCCGCGGCAGCAACGCAGAATGCCAGCCGGCGGTTGGACGTGCGGCAGCCCGAACCACTTTCGTCGGGTCTGTCCGCAGCAAAGACAAACCCCCGTAATGTGCCAACGGGAAACGGTCGCAGCCGACGCCGGTAAACAATCGCTCAGCGACGTCGGCTATCTGCCGAAAGAGCGAACGAACGGTTACAGTCCGTGACCCGGATAATTCAGACTCTGGCTTTGCAAGCAGCAAGAAAAAAGGAGACGCTTTAGCTCCTGTTGCTCTTTCCGTCCGAGATAACATCGAGGACAAAGAGCCAAACATCGCTGTTCGAATTTTGGGGAGAGATTACATCGCCCTTATCGACACGGGAGCTACAGTCTCCCTTATCTCGCGATTGTGTTTATGAGCACTGCGCATCACGGAATGTGGAATTGCAATCCACAGATGTCACTTTACGTCTTGCTTCAAATGACGTGATTCCAGCACAAACTGCAGTTGTGCTCTGGCTTCGCTTTGACGGAAGACGACGAAAGCAGCGCTTCGTCCACCTTCCTGGCCTGGCAGTGCCCGTTATCCTGGGCAGGGACTTCATCATCCGGCAGAAATTTGTGCTGGACCTGCCTAATGGAGGATACGTTTACCACGGATCGTCGGGATTTTTTCCTTTCGCCGTGCCACAGGACGGCAGTTCAACTAAGCAAGCTGCAGCAACGTCCGTCGAACCGTCCCCGCTCCCGACTGTCTTGGGGTCATTCCATGGTCCCGAGGAGGAGCGCCGTCAGCTTCAACAAGTACTGCGGCAGTTTGACGACGTCTTCACGGTAAGTCGGTAAAGTAATGTAACACAGTAAGTAAACACGGTATGTCGTCTGTGTTACAGCATAGCATAGACACGGGTAACGCTAGGCCCTGGCGTTGTAATTCGAGCCCATTGAGTGTGCATAAGCGTGCTTTGTTAGACGCTGCTCTTGATGAAATGCTCCAAACCGGTGCACTTCAAAGGTCCCAGAGCCATTGGGCGTTTCCTGTCGTCCTGGCTCCGAAAAATGATGGTACGGCTAGGTTATGCGTCAACTACCGTCGACTTAACGCAGACTCTTACGGGACTCTTACCCCTTTCCGTCCATCGAGTCTATTATGTATTCCCTGGGCAACGCTACAGTGTTTTCAACGCTTGATTGTAGTAGAGGGTTTTTGCAAATCCAAGTTGCCCCGCATGATGTCCCGAAAACAGCGTTTACCTGTCATAGGGGTTCGTTTGAGTTTGTACGGATGCCTTTCGGTCTGTCTAACTCTCCCGCCAGTTTCCAACGGCTAATGGATACCGTATTAGGATATGTGAAGTATAACTTCGCGATGGCGTACATGGATGATGTCGTAGTGTTTTCTAGAAACTTTCAGGAACACTTGGAACACCTGTCAATCGTCCTTGCAAGGATGACGCAGGCGGGGCTAACCATCAACCCCCGCAAGGTGCAGCTGGCATCGCCTAGGATCAGCCTTCTCGGCTTCATGGTCACGGAGGAACCATCAGTCCTAGCGATGACAAGCTAAAGGCGATCATGGAGTATCCGATTCCCGGGAGGAGCTGGGTCACGGAACGGAGCCGAGCCAGCCTGCGGTGTGCATCGAATGGTAAAATAAACCATTGCTTTGTTCCTTACGATGTTGTCTGTACTTCCTCCGGGAGGGTGAATGGGTCGGGGACGACCCCGAGACTGGGACTACCGTCCTTTGAGGGACAGAAGGTAGAGAAGTTTCCCACAGCCTGCAGGTAGGCCATGCACT
This sequence comes from Ornithodoros turicata, assembly GCF_037126465.1. Lineage (NCBI taxonomy): Eukaryota > Metazoa > Arthropoda > Arachnida > Ixodida > Argasidae > Ornithodoros > Ornithodoros turicata. Next base: position 52,019,675 of record NC_088204.1, read on the forward strand.
GTACCCTTCTTTATGCAAGGCGAACAGACAATGTCCACTACTCTCCATAAGTTCGGGGGTGTGCTCCAGACAGGATCCTCAAAAACCTGCACATATTGGGCGATGAAGATAGGCAGCAGCCGAAGTAATGTCCAGGTTGATGCAGCCGTTCCCCCAATTCCTTTCTCATGCTGAGACAGTTCATACGGTTTGCTGTTTGCATCGGAAGCCTTGTACTTGAAATTCTCGATAATGTAATTCAGCTTGCCATAGGAAATCCAGTTTTTCGACCTCGTATATACTTACTTTTATACATATTATATACTATAATATATGTATATACTATACTATATATATAATACTTTAAATAAACTGCAACTATGCCTTCAAACAGGTCATGCCTCAGACATGGAGGCAGCCCAGGCCCACACACATGAAAGAAGCGCAGATAGTTGAAACAGCTGTTACCCGTCCACTATGCAGCCGCTAGGGCCAGCTTCCTCAAGTGCATTTTTGTAGCTATCCACTGTACGCAGAATGCCAAGTTTCTCTGAATGATCCTGGAACTGTTCACGTGCAACAGTACAGAAACGACAGAAGTGTGTTAATCTGCTGAAACTTTCAACAAAGCCACCAATGCTGTGCTGTCCCAAGTTATCACCAATTATACAGAAGAGTGTGCCTTTAAGGTGTGTGTCTCCAACAGTGATACCATTTTCCTCGAGATCCTTTATGTCAGCCACAAGCTTGAAAAATACTTTATCTGGTCCAAAGGCCTCCATGTCATTTTCTTTGAATAGAAGTGCCAGCTGCATATGATCACGCGTGGATTTGTGATGCTTCGTGAAGTTACCAAGAGTGAAATACACACCAACCAGCTTGTGCTTCTTTTTGACTGGTCCCAGGGGATTGGTCAATTCAAAAGCATCTTGATAGAGCAGTATTTCGAGCTTCCTCGATTCATTAATGTTGGAAAAAAATGGATTGCCCTGGTAGATTGCTCCATCTGTTAAGCCGAACAGTTCATCGTTATGAGATACGTGCGCTGGTCGAGTGACAAGTTCAAAAACTAAGATTTGAAAGTAAGTTACGAAGAGTAGACTTTATGGGGATGTACTGTGCAAAGCACTGCTTCTGCCTGTTATCACGGCCAAGGAACGCAATATTGCTCAACATTGCTCTTAAAGGGAGAATCCGCATAAGGTCCCTTCCGAGATTTTCGAATATTCGTCACCTTTAGCCATCAACGACCATGTCTGTAAAATATTTCCTTCGAAAACGGAGTCAAACTTGAGGAAAATGATTTTCTTCTATGACGCGCTCGGTGACAGGGTAATGTGAGCCGCGAGCGCTTTTCTGCAAGCAACACTGAGTGTGATGCAAGTCGCGAGATATCCCGTGCCGTCCGCCTCGCTTTGCTGTGTGTTTTGGCCGTTTTGACAAAAGAAATTTTCCGTATTCGTTACGTCGCACACTGATCTTACACCCACCAGGATGGGCGGCAAGACATGCTGTATAATCGGTTGTGGCAACCGGTCGGATAGAACAACAGACGTAGCATATTTCAAGTTTCCGACGGACCCACAACGTCGTTTGGAGTGGGAAATGGCGCTTCGCAAAATCAAGTGGAGGAAGACCAGCTTGAGCACGATATGTTCTCATCATTTTGAGCCAGGAATGTTCGACACGAAAAGACGGCTCATGCGGGAACTCTGAGTGGCAAAAGGACGTCGGCTTTTAGCGCATCACGCAGTACCAATGCTGTTTCCTGGAGCATTGAAGCCGGTGCAACGGGCTACCTACGCCAAGAGGAGGCGAAAGGAAGTAAGTAGCGACGAATGCATTTCGACCACGTATCCGACGCTTTGCGTGGCCGCAATTAATTACTGATTGTTGTACAAGAATTAATGAAAATAATGGAACGGAATGTTGCATACAGCTTGTGCAAGAACTAATGGAAGAGGCTAGCGTGATGACGGCAGCCGTACCGGAGCTTTCGGAGACGGGATACAGGTGTCCCCCATCAGAAGATGACTGCTGCTCGAATCAGACCGTTCAGTTTGAGGAGAGACAACATGTTGAGGTCCTGAGTGAGTTGAAAACCCGCGCTCTCGCTATGATCCACACTCGCTACACCTTTTTGTTTGGTGCTCTGCAGCAGTGTCATTATCTATTCTTCGTTCATTAGTGTCTGGATTTACGCTGATGCCAGGTCACATGTCGATGTCTCTGAGCAGGTCGTCCCGAGGCGATGGTTCATCAACATCATGACGCAGCTGACTCGGACGTCATTGCTACAACTCCTCCATGTGACAGCGCAACACAAATGGTGATCAGCAGAAGGAGGTGTGGTATGCACATTTGCTTTGTATTGCTTTGCATCAAGATAGCCTTGCCAAAACCGTATATGTACTTTCTTTAGACTCATAACTTTGAGATTACATAACAAACGTGTATTGAGCTGTAATCGGGGCAAATGAGTACAAAACCGGTTTGTGTTGTGTACATTTTTCCTTCACTGCTATTCACAGGAACACAAACAATCGAGCCACCTGCACGTAACGACGTCGGCACGCAGGTTTGCACTGCACACAACGATGTCGGCACACAAGTTCAGCCACAGAAAGGCCAAGCAGAAGTGCAAACAGATCCCGAGAAGAGACGCAGTTTTGTTCACCCACGTACCTCGACACCAACTTTCACTGACCCTTGGATGTCATCCATCGTCCACGACGATCCTCCATCACAAAATTATCAAGTGGAATTACTTGAAGATTCCAGCATGTCAGAGTACGCACAAAACAGCCAACCTACATTTAGCATGGACCACTACTCCTGTGCCTGTCTTGTTGTTCAGTACCTTCAGTTTTCCAACCAAGTCCCCATTTCTTTGCAGGACAAGGGACCCCAATGATTTGACCTTTGATCCGGATGAGACTGAGGTGTACGTCCTGTGCAGTTATTTCTGTGGACGTAATTTGCACTTGTGTGGGGAATATGGCCGCTATCCTGATTTGATCATGGAGGAAGGAAACACAAGGAGCGGCTCTTCCCTCCAGACTAGCGTAGCCACCCTCTAGCGGTCGCTCGGGTCAAAATCGCCATTGCTTCCTGTCCACCTCGTGATCCCCTCTAAAGTTTCGGTTTTGCAAAGCTTTGTTTCTCGCGCTGCTGCCCGTATGATTTTGCTTCTTGGAAGTAATTTATTGTGAAAATGTGAGCACCGTCGTAGGAACGACGTATGGTAATGTGTTCCTGTCCCGGCTGCCGCTCTCGTTGAACTGAAATCAGCTGTCACGGGAACGCGTTTTGTTCGTAAGTACACGGTAACTTGCTTTAGTCGCCCATGTGTCTTCGGGTCATCTTGAATTGTTCATTTGGGACCTCAAACTCTGCCGCAGATTCATTTCATATCTTCAGTTGTTGTACAAATCTGATTAATGGAACGGCATTCTTAACCACTTAGTCAAGAAAAGTACATACGTTGGAAGTAACCGTTGCCACACGTAAGGTTTCCGGTCCCGCGTACTCCTTTTGCGTTCTGCACACTGTGACTGGTCTTCTAATAGAACAGTAAACATTCGTAACACACAGAAATAAAGTGCAAGCACGCGTTCACCGTAATACTGCCATCAGAAGTGCAACATAACTACAGCTCGCGTCGTGTGCTTTGCTGGAGCCATGCTGTCTGGAGGGTCACGTGAACGGTCACGTGGTAGACAGGAGCATCCCAGAATGCAATGCGAGGCCGGCTACGCTCGTCCCGATAGAAAACTGTCGGAGGGGCCGCTCCTTGTGCTTCCTTCCTACATGGATTTGATGCACCACGCTAAGTAGTAATATTTTCAGGGACATGGACAGCTCATTTGACAAGCATTTGAATCAGTAAGTACAAGGAGAAAACAAGTGCTCCCTTTCTTTGTTTTTTGTCTTTGGTCTCATTGCGTGGCCCAGTGAATTTCTTGTTGCAGCAGCCTTTCCCTCTTCTGATGTATAAAATGGGCTGGGAATCAATCTTGGTACACGTCATATATATCAATTCAGGGGAAAACATAAAAAAGGAAAATATGCAGAGTGATTGTTTAGTTATATTCTATTTAATATTACATAGGCTACACCATTCTATCCAGCTACGTATCAGATGAGTTCATGTGCAGTATGAACTAACTTTGAAACAATTTTGTTTCATTGTTACGTAAAGCCAGTGTGTGTAAGTTTTCGTCAGCATGAAATAACGTTTTTATGTGGTTTCTGTTACGGCTCAGTTCTTCTAACCTCTGGTGAAAGGTGTTTCCAAACTGAAACAGCATTGCTCCTATCTGACAGCTCCATGTCCCAGGATTGCGGGAGAATCGAACATGCTTCAGGCAGTACAAGGGAAAGTGATGGGTATGCTTCACATGCTGTATACGGCATATTTCTTCGTATTAACATATTACCGTGTGCTCCTGTAATTTTTACTTCTAGGTTCGAAGGTGTTCAGGAAAGCCTAGGCATCAGAGTGAACATGTTCATGGTGGCAGAATCTTCTCTTCTCCAGCTCCTAGAGACACGCCCAAGCTGCCTGACAAAGGCAGACATCAAATTGACATGCAAGGGGTCAATGCTGCGCGCGAAGGTCACATGCACAAGCGGGCACAGCAGACTTTGGGTTAGCCAGCTGCTCATAGGAAAGAAGCCTCTAGAGAACATTTTAATGAGTGCTGCCATTTTGGTTGCTGGCTTGAGTCAGGCAAAGGTACTGCGGATGTTCCAGTTCCTTCGACTTGCAGCAATCAAACGCACGCTGTATTTCAAAATGCAGCGTTGCTACCTGTTTCCAGCCATACAAGCAGTAAGTTCAGTACCTTTGCATGCGTAACCCATTGCAAAAATTATTGGCCCCAAAAGTCCAGAATGCATGAATGATGAAAGGTGAAAGTCACTGAAAAGGTTAGCCAGCTGTATCTGTCCCCTCTATGTTGTTCCAGCCTCAGAACATCAGTTTCTCTCCAGAATGCATGATCTGGAACCACCCATGAACCAATGACCAACTGCTGATGTGAACGACCACAAATTGATCAACATTCCTGACTTGTGTTGGAACTGCAGTGCACGGTATGCTGCAGTCTTGACTGATTTGCAAGGATAAATTGTACAGCGACGTGTTAAGAAAAAGGCCACCACATTCATATACGTCGCACAACCCTGTTTCAGGCATGGGAAAATGAGCAGGCCACGGTGCTTGGAGAGCTGAAGGATAAGCAATTGGTGCTTGCTGGCGACGCAAGATGCGATTCTCCCGGTCACTGTGCTTTAATGGGAACTTACACACTAATGAAGGCCCCCACCAAAAAGATAGTTCACTTTGAGCTTGTCACGGTAATTGTGCTGGCTAGTTTCAATCATTTCCCAAAGGTGCAACAACTTGTCAATTTGATTTCAGTCAACTGAGGTGGGCAGTAGCAACAACATGGAAAAGAAGGGCCTTGAGGAAGCTCTAGCTTACTTGATCAGCAAAGGGTTGGAGATCGATATGCTAATCACCGATAGGCATACGGGTGTAAAAGCCTTTTTAAAACACAAGTATGGACCGACCTTATACCGACGGATTTAGTGTTACCAGTGTTTACATATATACTTTTCGAAAACGGTCAATGAGGTGAGAGACGTATCTAGGGGATGAAAGGCATGACGAGAGAACTGCTCATCATGGGGGTGGTATATCTTGAAAAAGAGGGTGAGACGGGCAACTTTGCGACGATTAGAGAGGAGTGGTAGGTTTAAGTACTCTTTCATTTGAGTCACGCTGGATATGCGGTTGTAGTTAGAGAGAATAAACCTGGCGGCTCTGGATTGACTCAAGCATTTTATGAGGCGGTCACAGGTGGTATCCCAAACAGAACAGCGTATTCTAGTTTGGGTCGGACGAGGGATCTGTACAAGTGAAGCTTAATATTGGAAGGTGCCTGATGGGAATGTGCGCCTGATGAAGCCAAGAGATGAGTTTGAAGCGTTGCAAATATGAGTAACGTGTGTCTTCCACGTGAGGTCAGATGTTATGTGCTCACCAAGGAGGAGATTGTTTCAAGTCGTTCATCATCGATGTTATGGATAACAGATGATGATTTATGTGAACGAGAGATTCTGAGGTGTTTGCACTAACTAATGTTAAATTTCATAGACCAGTTAGTGCATCAATTTTCGAGGGAGGACAGATCAGATCACAGGATGCTAGCATCAGTCGAGCTGGCAGTTGGCCTATACACTACGCAACCATCGGCATCAAGACGGATAGAAGAGGAGACACAATCGGGTAAGTCCTTGATGAAAATGAGGACCAGTATAGGGCCCAGGACGTATCCTTGGTGTACGCCAGATGAGACCGCTGTTAGTGAAGAATTACAGCCGAATTCATGAACAAGCCTCGACTCGAAACTCGATTCGAGCTCTTCCTCTAGGCCGGTTTTGCGTTTCATAAATCGACCTTGACTCGAAACGCTCCTCGAGTGGAGGAATTCCCCCGCGCATTCCTCGAAAGCCTCGAGGTAGCATCGGTGCTACCTCGAGAACGTGTTTCAACTCGAATTTGGCGGAAGACAGGTCGTTCGCTGCGTTCATCGATTACGTTTCGTGCCACGTTGCCCTTTAACTGGGCGCTGACGACACTGCCACTGTGCGACGACGTTCAATAAGGGGTCATCAAACTCCCTTTGAACATTTTGATGATCACGAGTTCCTCGCTATAATGTACCTCATCAGGAAGACAACCGTACGAAGCCTTTTTTGATACATTGCCGGTGGAGGAAAGTGTGCGCAATCGTGGGCTGCCGCTACACTGTAAACACTGTACCTTCTTAAATCCCGGTTTATAAGGTACACTTTTGCAAAAATGTACCCTATATTTTATAGGGTACGAGCTGTATTGTCTCATAAGCCATTCATCATACACAGTGATCTCATAAGGTACATCCTACAGAAGGTACTGGACATATAAGGTATGACATGCACCAGGTACGCAGTTTATAAGGTATGGCGAGTGTAAGGTATATGTTACATGCGGTACAGCAAACATAAGGTACGGTAAATGTCAGGTTTACGTCTTATTAGGTACGCAGAATATCCGTTACGACTTCTATCAGGTATGCGCCGTAGAAGGTACGTCCGACATAAGGTACGGTAACTATCAGGTACACGTCTTATCAGGTATGCAGAATATCCGTTACGACTCCTATCAGGTACGCGTTTCATAAGGTACGCCAAACATAAGGTACGGTAAATATCGGGTATACGTCTTATCAGGTACGCAGAATATCCGTTACGACTCCTATCAGGTATGCGTTTTATAAGGTACTCGTCGTATAAGGTATGTAGAATATCAGGTACGGTACTTAAAAGGTTCGCTACCTATCGGGTACGTAGTGCATCAGGTACCAGGGCAATCCTGAATATAGGGTACGATTCCACCATAGTTATAGGTCGCACAATTTCGGTGTTTTTCTTTGCGCCTGCACGTTGAATCAATATTGCCAGTCATACATGCAGACGAGAAATTTACAAAAGCAAACAGTGCGTGCTGTGTAGAATACTTTATTGAATTATAGCACTTTCAGATTCTTTAGCAGGTCACACAAACGAGGCTTCATGTACAATTTTGGAAACGACTGGTCCCTAACTACGTATAGTTGGAGCAGGCCCAGAAGCTGGCCAAATGCGGCAGGATACGTCAGCTGCTTCACATAATACACTGTGAGGCAATATATCAGCGCCGTCTCTGTGGTCACTTCCTCTTCCAATGGAACGGTGTCGCCGTTTCCGCACCACAACTGGCGCTCGACGCCGAGAAACACTTTTGGGCCAGGGGAAAGCATTGCTTCCGCCACGCCCTGGAGGAGAAATAGGATAATAATAGTATTTTTTGTCTCCGAAACGCGTGTGTAACAACACACACAGAGGGAGACGAACAGCAACACGTGGACAGCGATACACGAGATCGGGAAGTGCGGCTTCCTGGATGAAAATCAGACTAAGCGAAAAACGAATACTGCATTTTCATTTGCGAGGTGAACAAAGCAGTAGGAAGGAAAATAGAGCATTGTGCCCACCATAGATACCAGCTCGTATTTCGAGTTCCGCGGACGCAGAAACTTATCCAGGTCAACAAAGGTCAGGTCGGGCTCGAGGGACATGCTTTGAAATACGCTCAGGATCCTTCGCATACGGTCGAGCCCTCCTGAAACGTGATGCCAAACCTCACCTCGAACTCAACTTCAAGCTGGGGAACAAAAATGAACGTGAAGAACGATACAAGCGTGAAAAGACAAAGCTGACACGAGGTCGACCCGCTGAGACTTACATATGCTCCCTGGGACAGATATGCCGGCATTTTTTGCACGCCGGCTTGTCTCGCATCTACTGTTGCTGCCAAAAGCGCTCGCAGCCTCCTGATGCCAATGTCGACCCCTGGAGTCGTGTCCAGCATCTAAGAACCGATACGTTAACAGTGTCGTCAACGGCACTCGAAATACAAAGCAAATGTTTGGTAACAAGGCGTGTCAGCATTTGCGACAAAACTCTCTACCTGAAGTTCGCTTTGTGCTTCTTCAAGTGGCACAGATCCGCCGACGTCACAGACAGGCGACGTGGCATGTTCCACAGGAGCTGGAGCCTCCCGCCTCACCGCCCTCTTTCTGGCGCGCAGCCTTCTCAATTTGCGTGCCAGTGACAGGCGATGCATGAAGACACCCTGAAAAGCAATAGTATATACAGTGTACAATACATCGTGTGAAAAGTAAACACAGCTCCAGCACAGAAAAAAAGTTGAAAAAAAAGGAAGCATGTTCCTCAGTTACGTCTTACCCACGGGTAGTTGGACAATTCAGCAATCTTCGTACCCGGTGTTCCCTCCGGAAACGGCATGTCTGGGTACTCTTCCGCGAGGGCCTCACCTAAGCCGTTGTACAACCACCTCCGTTTGGCCGTTGTCCCCACATTTATCAAATCGTTTGTGCTGAAATTTGTAGAATGGCACCGCCACATTTATGAAGAAAAACACAGATAAAAGCTGAGGAAACAACCATGAGACAAAGGAAGACCAAAACGAACGTCGCAAATTCTCAGTCACCGTGTGTCTCCTTTCGTCCCATGGCCTCTTCCTCAGTAATGTGGCACCAGCTGGTCAAACTAACTGCCCACAACACGAAGCACAGTGTTTCTACGTTTGTTGCCTCACTTAACACCGCTTTACCACCTAGTCTGGGGTGTAGCAGCTCTTTTTAAGATTGCTACTCACTCGAGGTATTTAAAGGAGTACAGAGGGCCATCCAAAAAAATTTCAGATTAAGACATCTGATGAAAGTATGTGTGTCATTATACCGAATAGCGCGAAAGGTTTTGATGTGTGCAATTTGTTTCCCAGAAAAAAAACTCACATAAACATAGCTCCGCGCGTTCACCCTTAACTCGCCACTCCAGCTATAACGAGGATGAGGAGGTATGATGCCACGTGACCGATGACGGTATAAGGGACCCGTTCTGGTTCGCCGGTCAGTGGGGGTCAGCGCCTTGTCCCTTTGCCGCCGTAAACCTGTTTTGCCAGTTCTCCCGGAGAATTGGGGATAGAAGGAGCGGCCGAAGCATTACCGAGCAAGGAGAAAGGCTTTATCAGGACCCCGAACAGCCGAGTAGCAGACGACAGCGGAGTAGCAGACAACATTTCTCTAGGCCAATCAGCGAGCGTTCAATCGCTTTTTGCGGCGTATTTTAAATTCAATTCCTGCGATAATTATGACTCTGTGGTGTAAATTACTTCGCATGGTGCATCTTACTGGTATATATATATATATATATATATATATATATATATACGTAAATACAGGATCCTGCCAGTTGAAATACGAGAACAAATACTGTTCAGTTTCTGATCATTCATGAATAATAGTTAAACACAAGGCTGCGCGGAGGACATCAAGTGCTGAGGTGAGATTTCATCAATCGGCAATAACATGAATGCATTTTGGCACACACATGATGCCGTCTGGAAATTCATATGAAAACACGGGCCACGGTAACAATACATCGCTCTCAAGAAGTACAACCGTGTGCACGCTATCTTTCACAACGAAGCTGTTCATAGCTTTCTCGTAGCGAATGACGTTCATTGGTGTACACTCAAAGTAAGTAACTTCTCGATGATCAACAATTCTTTTTATCATCACAAATCGTAGAGGATCGATTGCCCGTCCAAATACTAAAATCGCACCAGGTTAAACTAAGCAACCTTGCACCGTGCCGCATGAATTGATGTGCGCCGGGCTTCTGACCTCACGCACTTGCACTCCAGCACTTACATAGGCAGATGTCAACGTCACGCTCCCAACGCACTTCGGCTTGAAGTTTACTTCACAATTGTGGAAACGTTTCTGGTCATTAGTCGAGTTCCACATCAAGAAAGATGTCTGAAGTTGCATGTACCAAGACACTGCGCGAGGTACATTCCGGAAGTTGAAAAACCTTTTTGATTTTGGGACTGCATTTTTGCCTTCGAAACGCACTACCCAGTGGTGCCTCGACGGCCCGTGCTGCTTAATCTGCTCAACAATATGTATTAACATGTGGAGCTTCGCAAAGAATGACTCCTCTCCATAACATGAGCAGAAGAGGCGTTGGTGCTCAGCAATAATTTCCTCGAGACGCGCGAGCGATTAGACTGTCAGGACAGGGGACAAAATAACCTGGCACAGTGTTATCAACTTTATCAATCAACGCACAACAGTCGCTTCTTCTGGTAGATGCTCCTTGAGGATCAAAGGGAGGTGCAAAACGAGTATCCACGAAGAGCTAGCTGACGTTACCACATTTAAATCTTGCTCAAAATGCCGGGGGCAGTCACTGCTGCTAATATTGGCGTGGAACTGGAAGGAGGCAATGGAAGCATTCAGTTGTTCACGTGTGAACCAATGTTCTTCGTGTATGGCATGTTTTAGGAAAAGCTTGATTTCCCGCGGGACGATTCCCTCAAGTAAAATATGCATGGGGTCAAGCAAGACGTCTTTTGTAACAGAAAAGCATAGGACGTCGGTGAAGAGCGACCTGCATTTTATGCCAGTTGCGGAAGACAGCTTTCGCTTTTCCGCTGCGGTTACCTGCTCACTGCTTCACTGCTTGTGCATGTTCTGCAATTTGCTGATCAGTTCTTAGGGCACGCTCGCCATGGAAGAAGAGGAAAGGAAAATTGCTCTGCCCCTCAAAACAAACAGCACACGGCCGTCTAATTAAGGGACTAAAGCACTCCTGGAAGCCGAGCACGTTGTGGCAGGCTAACGCGTCACTGGCGAAGGCAACTAAATAGCCCTGAAACCTCTCGGTACCACACTTGGTGGAAAACTCCATGCCAGATGTCGAAAGGGTATTGATAGTTGTGAAGGCTTCCCTGAGCAAAGCCTTTTTTGCACCAATGCTCTTCAACGCGCACGCATGTCCCACACCGAGGAGAAATATGTTGCGCAAATGTGAACGATGTCTCAATGGCAGGTTCAAAAAGGAAACGTAAAAGACAGTCAGTTTCCCCTTCTTCCCTCGTTTCATTCCCAGCGCGTTTGCCAGCTCTATATCATCACAGTAGAGCAGCATGCGCACTACGTTCTTTTGAGAGTGTGACTTTGACTGGTGCTTATGCGGACGAATCCCATCTTGAAAATCTGAGAGGACGCCGGGGCTAGACAAGTGAGTCTCACTTGAAAATGCTTTGTAGAAGTCCGGATGCATCATTAGATGTGATAATAGTCCCTTCAATGAAATAGCATAGGCCTCACTCTCGTGACCAATTTTAACTTTCGTTGGCTGGAGGTAAAGACCGCTGTCCTTATAGGATTTTAGGCGAGACGCATTGCTTTTAAACGCAGCGAAATCTGTTGGGACTCCTTGGCTTTCAAGCATGACAGTTACAGACTGAACCACAGAATCAATTGCTGTCTTTGTCACTCTGTGCCTGCCCTCTAGTTCGCGACATAACTGTTCCATATAGGCCTTCAACTCGTTGCCGCTGTCCTCTACGGAAATGGACGGGTTATCGGGAGGTGACTCATCAACTATCGAAGAGAATGTGGTCTGCTCGTCATGTGACGGGAATCCGGAACACCTACGATAGTGCGTCCGATACCCGCTTACATATGTGAATCTCATACCGCATCTGCTGCATGAATAATATCTGTGATATGGGTGATACCGCCTCATGTGGTCAGAAAACGCACAGAACCTTTTCGGGCCAAAGTTGCACTGAGGACAATAGTGTAGTCCTACCATCTCTCTTGGTATTTCCGTAGACTGTCGTCCTCTTGGGGCGCAGTTGCTTGGTGCCTGTACTTCAAGCGAAGCGTTTGAAATAGAAATACGAATGTCACACAGTGTTTTTTTTTTTTTCTGGTCACTGCGCAGGTTTGTGACCATCCACATTTGCTCCCAACCTAACGGACCGCCGCATACCTCCGGTCACTAACAATATAATAATTCGGGATTTACGTCGCGAGACAACTACGATCATGTGCGACGCCACTGTGGTCGGTCTGTGGATTAATTTTGCCCACATGAGGGTTCTCCAAGTGCTAAGTTCTCCAAGTGTAAAGTGCGTGAAATCTCTCACACATGAGCACGCGGCCTAAAGATACTGTAAAGCAGCACCGACCAAATGTCATTTAGTGTGTCTATTCGATAGTCCAAGCCACCAGGACAAAACCTGCGCAGGTTTCATTCCAATTGACGGTGCAATTAATTGGAAAATGACAATTAAAGATTACGGGCAACACTGTATATTCGAAATGAATCCGTACTCCTGCCACATACGGCGGCAACCACATTGTATGTGTATAATACGCTTGTCATACGGACTAATTTAGTGTCACTTTCAACGAGTGTCACTTGCAGTTAGTGTCATTCGTGTGCTGTCAGACGACATCGTTTAGTGACACTCGGTAGAAAGTGCACTTACGATTTAGTGAGTTCCCCAAACTCACTTCACTTGGTTTCGGCGTTCCAAGTGCGTAGCCTCGCCGGCAGGCTTTGGCGCACAGGTGAAAAATACTGAAGAAATCAAAGGGTCCTTGCGATTATAACATTTCTGCACGAGTATTTCCACTTGCGCGTTTATTTTTTATAAGCACAGTGTAACATTCTGCCGAAACAACATGTAGTTACTCTCGTTAAAAGCGTGTGAAAAGCTACGCGCTGTGTGGTTGCCGTGGCTGCGCTCGGGAGGCCATATTTGCAATATTTGTTTTTTGCTGGTGCTGCGATGGCAGAATTAAACAAAGATCGAACGTCCTGGACAGAGCAAGAGACTTTTGCTCTGATCAGGACGTGGGAAGACCATTTGGCGGACCTGCGACGTACAAAAAGGAACGCAAAGGTGTACGCCGACATCGCGGACGCCCTACAAGCCGAGGATGTCTCCAAGTCAGTCAAGTAGGTCAAAAAAAAGATAGAGAACCTCGCGAACAAGTACAGGTGAGTGACACAAAAGTTTTATAATTAAGTTCACTGCATATACGTACTTGCAACACGTTAATACAACGTTATGTGTTGTGTAGTAACTGCTGGAATTGGAGAATCTGAAGGCTCCGAGCGATGGACGGCATTCGTCATCCCATCAGTCGCCGTAGTGCTTCGCTGCTCTGCTGCCTAGCATTTGGTAAATGTGTGTGTGAGAGAGAGAGAGAGAGAGAGAAACTGAGCAGAATGATCTTTACCCCAAGCTGTATGCAGTCCTCGGTAAGTAGCCTGTAAATGAGGTTCATTGTTTGTTTATTAAAAGAACAGGCATATCATGATGAAATAGTATTGTCATGAGGCAAGGGGTCAATAGTAGATGTTGAGGTATAAGATTACGACAGTGGGAAGAGTGGAAACAACAAGCACAGTGCTTTGTCTTGAAAGGTTTTTCGTTCTCGATAGCGTAAAACATTTGACATGAGAAGCAGGTAGCTCATTCCACAGTTTTGCTTTTCCATATTAGCATGTCGAATTATTCTTGTTGAATTAAGGGTGTGTTAAAACATGATTTCTCGCAGGTCTCTGTGTCGAACAAGAACAACTGGCTCGGGGAGCATCACCTGGAAGTCCTATTGGGACCTGCACATATTTTTGGGGACGCTGCCGGCAAATGATATAAGCCTGACAGAAGAGTCTGTTGCTGCGCCCTCTCCAGAGCAGGTGAGCTTGGCTCTCGAACTGAAGTGGTCTATAGCGCCAAAGTGAAGTTGGAGAGGGAGCCCCAGAAACTCCAAACATCTGACTCCAGACATAGCAGATATAGGCATTGAACTTTTGTATATGAACATATCAGACACAACCTGTTGGGCACATATCGAGAGTAGTGGCGACAACATGACGGTAACACAGGTCAAAAAACAGCATAGCAGTACTTTAAACTAGGGATGTGCCAATCGAATCCTCGAATCCTAGGTAGGTATTCGAGATTCGCGAATCCAAATCCCAGTGCCTAAAACGGCGAATCGAGTCTGTAGAATCCACCAACTGCGTTTGTATGTTCAGCGACTTAATGTTAGCGTTGCATTACTATCATTATACTCAATGTGTCTGCTGTATTTCGAAGGATGGGTAGAGCTGACAGTGTGATTATCTTGCAAGAGCAATGTGGCACCTGGTAGATTGGGGAAACGTCGCAGCTTAGAAATGTGACCTCTAGGCAACGTCTGAAACATTGCAGCAACATCGAAACAAACAGTTCTGCAATGTTGCACGTTCTGCATGCAGCATTTTTGAGGCACTTGCTCCGAGTGCGCCAGAGCACAATGGCTGCACGATCTTGTTCTATCTGTAATTCCCACCAATAAACAGAGAATGAAATCTTCGGAACTTCCCATGACGTTCACCCGCCATTTATCAACTTGTGTTTGATAACGTGTTCAAATATTGTGGCAATGTTTCATGTACAAATGGGATGTCACCACAATGCCCCAAGTACAATGTCGGTGCAGCATTTTGAATGAACGAATTTTTGAAATGTTGGTGCAGCATTTTGAACATTACGAATATGTTGCTCAGGCATTGTTTCATGTGCTGCAGTGACGGAACATTACAGTTAGTGTGACCATTATGGGAAGAATTAATTCAGACTGAAGAGAGACATTCTGGGACAACACCGCAGACGCACTATGGGAGGTGACTATTGACAAAAGGATCGAGACGAGGACAACATAATGTCAAAGAAAATTAATCTGACTGAGAACTTGAAGTTCGTTGCAATCCATTCTTACGCACATGTGAATGCGCGCTGATCCTCGATATGGCGTTCTTCCATAGCATCAGTGTTGTCAATGTTGTTGCAACATAACGAAGCTGGTCGTTAGCAATGACACATCAGCATTGCGATGTCACATTTTTCCAGTGTTGCTTCAATAACATCGTTGCAGCATAACGAAAGCAGCCATTAGAAACATAATATCAATATTGCATGGCACTATTGCTGCAATGTCACTGCTACAATTTGTGCTGACTGGGTGGGTATGTCATCTCCCGAAAGTTGTTTTTCTGGATTTCTCGAAATTCTGGATTCGTGCCATCCCTGCTTTAAACCTTTACTATGTGAAATACAAGAAGAGGAAGGTTACTTGCTCGAGATGGCACTGCAATCAAATATGACACATACACTTGTTCGCCCGGTAGAAAGTGCGGCTGCTGTTCATCTGTCCTGTCTCACTGATGAGGAATGTAGGAAAAATATTGAGAGACACGGGATCCTGCTCAATCAAACTTTGGAATAGACACCCATATGTTTTCATGTCACTACAGCTGATAATGACACGTCCCATCGTGTCATTTATTTATGTGTTTGTATGTTATCTCTGTACCCCGTATGTAATGCCATAATGCCTTTAAGGGTCTTTGTAAATGAAATGAAACCAACATGTTGTTCATCACTTTGTGCTCCCTTTTGTGAATGTCTGATTTTACTGGCTACACATAACTGCAGCTCTCCCTGGATATGGTGGGGGCATCAGGGTCCAAGGACGGCCTGGAGAACGACGATGTGGCGCCGGTGGCTGCAGCATCAGCAGAGGAGCCATCACAGTGCGCCTTTGGCTCACCAGAGCTCTGTGGTGGCAACAGTCCATCACGTGCCACACCCCCTCCTCCTCAGAAGACGAGCAAGAAGCGCCAGGCAGCACAAAACACGCTCCTGGCACAGCTGCTTGAGGAGCAAAGGCAGCTCAGGTACGCCCTTGAGCAGTCTAGGGCAAAAGAATTGGAGCTCAGGGAGCGGCAGCTAGCTATTCGGGAGCGGCAGCTGGAGCTCCAAGAAGGTGCTGCCCAAAGGGAGGAAGCACTTATTAACGTGCTTACTGAAGCTTTGCAAAAATGAGATACAACAACGAAATTAAAAAAAAAGCTTTAGTATGCAACTTGTGTCATATATTTAACCTTGAGCTCGCAAGAGCTCACATTACCACAGTCATATCGTCCTAGTGTTCTTTCCTGTGTGGAGCATTCTTCCAGAAGTACTTCGTTAGTGCACCCCTCACTTGATCACCTCTACTGCTGCACACGTCCGTGTTGTGCGAAGGCTGGCCGTACTGGCCGTCGATAATCTGTGCCTCTTGCAGCCACTGTTGTTCTACACTGTCTTTCAGGGCTTCACAAATATTGTTCAATGTGCAAGCAGCACGGATAGCACGTTTTGCTGTTGGAATTCGGCATTCCATGCGCTTCATTATAAATGGAAAACGTGCTTTCAGTCGTCCAAATGCGTTTTCAACAATGCGTCTTGTTTTTGACAGATTGTAATTGAATGTTGCCTCGGGCGTGTCCTTCGATGCATTTGCAAATGGCTTCATCAAATTTGCAGTGAGCGGGAGTGCCTGGTCACACAGTATTATCGGTGCGACGCTGGTTTCCTCAATGATAGTCACTGGTGAACGGAAATGATCACCATTAACAAGAGCACACAATCTGGAGCGCCCATACACATGCGCATCGTGGTACCTCCCAGGGCTTCCCAGGTTGATGTACCTGAACCGATAGTGGTGATCCACTAACGCAAGGAGTATGATGCTGTACCTGCACGGAAAAAAGAGAGAGAGATTATACGTTTAATGGCAATGGAAAAAAGAGCACAGATTGATGTACCTGAACCGATAGTGGTGATCCACTAACGCAAGGAGTATGATGCTGTACCTGCACGGAAAAAAGAGAGAGAGATTATACGTTTAATGGCAATGAAAAAAAAGAGCACAGATTGATGTACCTGAACCGATAGTGGTGATCCACGAACGCAAGGAGTATGATGCTGTACCTGCACGGAAAAAAGAGAGAGAGATTATACGTTTAATGGCAATGGAAAAAAGTGCACAGATTGATGTACCTGAACCGATAGTGGTGATCCACTAACGCAAGGAGTATGATGCTGTACCTGCACGGAAAAAAGAGAGAGAGATTATACGTTTAATGGCAATGGAAAAAAGAGCACAGATTGATGTACCTGAACCGATAGTGGTGATCCACGAACGCAAGGAGTATGATGCTGTACCTGCACGGAAAAAAGAGAGAGAGATTATACGTTTAATGGCAATGGAAAAAAAGAGCACAGATTGATGTACCTGAACCGATAGTGGTGATCCACTAACGCAAGGAGTATGATGCTGTACCTGCACGGAAAAAAGAGAGAGAGATTATACGTTTAATGGCAATGGAAAAAAGAGCACAGATTGATGTACCTGAACCGATAGTGGTGATCCACTAACGCAAGGAGTATGATGCTGTACCTGCACGGAAAAAAGAGAGAGAGATTATACGTTTAATGGCAATGGAAAAAAAGAGCACATATTGATGTACCTGAACCGATAGTGGTGATCCACGAACGCAAGGAGTATGATGCTGTACCTGCACGGAAAAAAGAGAGAGAGATTATACGTTTAATGGCAATGGAAAAAAGAGCACAGATTGATGTACCTGAACCGATAGTGGTGATCCACTAACGCAAGGAGTATGATGCTGTACCTGCACGGAAAAAAGAGAGAGAGATTATACGTTTAATGGCAATGGAAAAAAGAGCACAGATTGATGTACCTGAACCGATAGTGGTGATCCACTAACGCAAGGAGTATGATGCTGTACCTGCACGGAAAACAGAGAGAGAGATTATACGTTTAATGGCAATGGAAAAAAGTGCACAGATTGGTGTACCTGAACCGATAGTGGTGATCCACTAACGCAAGGAGTATGATGCTGTACCTGCACGGAAAAAAGAGAGAGAGATTATACGTTTAATGGCAATGGAAAAAAGAGCACAGATTGATGTACCTGAACCGATAGTGGTGATCCACGAACGCAAGGAGTATGATGCTGTACCTGCACGGAAAAAAGAGAGAGAGATTATACGTTTAATGGCAATGGAAAAAAGAGCACAGATTGATGTACCTGAACCGATAGTGGTGATCCACTAACGCAAGGAGTATGATGCTGTGCCTGCACGGAAAAAAGAGAGAGAGATTATACGTTTAATGGCAATGGAAAAAAGAGCACAGATTGATGTACCTGAACCGATAGTGGTGATCCACTAACGCAAGGAGTATGATGCTGTACCTGCACGGAAAAAAGAGAGAGAGATTATACGTTTAATGGCAATGGAAAAAAGTGCACAGATTGATGTACCTGAACCGATAGTGGTGATCCACTAACGCAAGGAGTATGATGCTGTGCCTGCACGGAAAAAAGAGAGAGAGATTATACGTTTAATGGCAATGGAAAAAAGAGCACAGATTCATGTACCTGAACCGATAGTGGTGATCCACTAACGCAAGGAGTATGATGCTGTACCTGCACGGAAAAAAGAGAGAGAGATTATACGTTTAATGGCAATGGAAAAAAGTGCACAGATTGATGTACCTGAACCGATAGTGGTGATCCACTAACGCAAGGAGTATGATGCTGTACCTGCACGGAAAAAAGAGAGAGAGATTATACGTTTAATGGCAATGGAAAAAAGAGCACAGATTGATGTACCTGAACCGATAGTGGTGATCCACTAACGCAAGGAGTATGATGCTGTACCTGCACGGAAAAAAGAGAGAGAGATTATACGTTTAATGGCAATGGAAAAAAGAGCACAGATTGATGTACCTGAACCGATAGTGGTGATCCACTAACGCAAGGAGTATGATGCTGTACCTGCACGGAAAAAAGAGAGAGAGATTATACGTTTAATGGCAATGGAAAAAAGAGCACAGATTGATGTACCTGAACCGATAGTGGTGATCCACTAACGCAAGGAGTATGATGCTGTACCTGCACGGAAAACAGAGAGAGAGATTATACGTTTAATGGCAATGGAAAAAAGTGCACAGATTGATGTACCTGAACCGATAGTGGTGATCCACTAACGCAAGGAGTATGATGCTGTACCTGCACGGAAAAAAGAGAGAGAGATTATACGTTTAATGGCAATGGAAAAAAGAGCACAGATTGATGTACCTGAACCGATAGTGGTGATCCACGAACGCAAGGAGTATGATGCTGTACCTGCACGGAAAAAAGAGAGAGAGATTATACGTTTAATGGCAATGGAAAAAAAGAGCACAGATTGATGTACCTGAACCGATAGTGGTGATCCACTAACGCAAGGAGTATGATGCTGTACCTGCACGGAAAAAAGAGAGAGAGATTATACGTTTAATGGCAATGGAAAAAAGAGCACAGATTGATGTACCTGAACCGATAGTGGTGATCCACTAACGCAAGGAGTATGATGCTGTACCTGCACGGAAAAAAGAGAGAGAGATTATACGTTTAATGGCAATGGAAAAAAAGAGCACATATTGATGTACCTGAACCGATAGTGGTGATCCACGAACGCAAGGAGTATGATGCTGTACCTGCACGGAAAAAAGAGAGAGAGATTATACGTTTAATGGCAATGGAAAAAAGAGCACAGATTGATGTACCTGAACCGATAGTGGTGATCCACTAACGCAAGGAGTATGATGCTGTACCTGCACGGAAAAAAGAGAGAGAGATTATACGTTTAATGGCAATGGAAAAAAGAGCACAGATTGATGTACCTGAACCGATAGTGGTGATCCACTAACGCAAGGAGTATGATGCTGTACCTGCACGGAAAACAGAGAGAGAGATTATACGTTTAATGGCAATGGAAAAAAGTGCACAGATTGGTGTACCTGAACCGATAGTGGTGATCCACTAACGCAAGGAGTATGATGCTGTACCTGCACGGAAAAAAGAGAGAGAGATTATACGTTTAATGGCAATGGAAAAAAGAGCACAGATTGATGTACCTGAACCGATAGTGGTGATCCACGAACGCAAGGAGTATGATGCTGTACCTGCACGGAAAAAAGAGAGAGAGATTATACGTTTAATGGCAATGGAAAAAAGAGCACAGATTGATGTACCTGAACCGATAGTGGTGATCCACTAACGCAAGGAGTATGATGCTGTGCCTGCACGGAAAAAAGAGAGAGAGATTATACGTTTAATGGCAATGGAAAAAAGAGCACAGATTGATGTACCTGAACCGATAGTGGTGATCCACTAACGCAAGGAGTATGATGCTGTACCTGCACGGAAAAAAGAGAGAGAGATTATACGTTTAATGGCAATGGAAAAAAGTGCACAGATTGATGTACCTGAACCGATAGTGGTGATCCACTAACGCAAGGAGTATGATGCTGTGCCTGCACGGAAAAAAGAGAGAGAGATTATACGTTTAATGGCAATGGAAAAAAGAGCACAGATTCATGTACCTGAACCGATAGTGGTGATCCACTAACGCAAGGAGTATGATGCTGTACCTGCACGGAAAAAAGAGAGAGAGATTATACGTTTAATGGCAATGGAAAAAAGTGCACAGATTGATGTACCTGAACCGATAGTGGTGATCCACTAACGCAAGGAGTATGATGCTGTACCTGCACGGAAAAAAGAGAGAGAGATTATACGTTTAATGGCAATGGAAAAAAGAGCACAGATTGATGTACCTGAACCGATAGTGGTGATCCACTAACGCAAGGAGTATGATGCTGTACCTGCACGGAAAAAAGAGAGAGAGATTATACGTTTAATGGCAATGGAAAAAAGTGCACAGATTGATGTACCTGAACCGATAGTGGTGATCCACTAACGCAAGGAGTATGATGCTGTACCTGCACGGAAAAAAGAGAGAGAGATTATACGTTTAATGGCAATGGAAAAAAGAGCACAGATTGATGTACCTGAACCGATAGTGGTGATCCACTAACGCAAGGAGTATGATGCTGTGCCTGCACGGAAAAAAGAGAGAGAGATTATACGTTTAATGGCAATGGAAAAAAGAGCACAGATTGATGTACCTGAACCGATAGTGGTGATCCACTAACGCAAGGAGTATGATGCTGTACCTGCACGGAAAAAAGAGAGAGAGATTATACGTTTAATGGCAATGGAAAAAAGTGCACAGATTGATGTACCTGAACCGATAGTGGTGATCCACTAACGCAAGGAGTATGATGCTGTGCCTGCACGGAAAAAAGAGAGAGAGATTATACGTTTAATGGCAATGGAAAAAAGAGCACAGATTGATGTACCTGAACCGATAGTGGTGATCCACTAACGCAAGGAGTATGATGCTGTACCTGCACGGAAAAAAGAGAGAGAGATTATACGTTTAATGGCAATGGAAAAAAGTGCACAGATTGATGTACCTGAACCGATAGTGGTGATCCACTAACGCAAGGAGTATGATGCTGTACCTGCACGGAAAAAAGAGAGAGAGATTATACGTTTAATGGCAATGGAAAAAAGAGCACAGATTGATGTACCTGAACCGATAGTGGTGATCCACTAACGCAAGGAGTATGATGCTGTACCTGCACGGAAAAAAGAGAGAGAGATTATACGTTTAATGGCAATGGAAAAAAGTGCACAGATTGATGTACCTGAACCGATAGTGGTGATCCACTAACGCAAGGAGTATGATGCTGTACCTGCACGGAAAAAAGAGAGAGAGATTATACGTTTAATGGCAATGGAAAAAAGAGCACAGATTGATGTACCTGAACCGATAGTGGTGATCCACTAACGCAAGGAGTATGATGCTGTACCTGCACGGAAAAAAGAGAGAGAGATTATACGTTTAATGGCAATGGAACAAAGAGCACAGATAAAACTGCATGTATATTGATTCGATAGGATAAGTAACAGTCAATTTGAAATGAGTCTGGGACGAAAAAAAAAACACTCTTAAAGGGGTTGGGACAGTTTCATAAACGTGACTCTACACCATGGTCCCATTGTACTGCATGCCAAGACACCATAGGTGGGGAAGTTACATTTATTTTGTAGTGCACTACCGTTACTCACTACTTTATCGAAAAGTAACGCGTTACGTTATTCGTTACTGTTGCGGTAGTAGGTAACGCGTTACTAACGCCGTTACTTCTGATAAGTAATGCCGTTACTTTTGCATTACTTCACCAGTTGTCCTTATAATATGTCCCATTTTTGGTTGAGTCACATACGTGAATTCCGCAAATCAATACGAGCGATGTTGGGCACAAACAAGGGTCACGCATGGACATAACTTACATGTACGGTTTATTGCAACGCAGAAGCGGTTGTTCAAAATTTTCATGGGTGAGCGTCGCCCGTTGGGCTGAGAGGACGCCTAATGACCAGTGAGTGCTCCTTGTCAAGGTTGATAGAGACGGTGACCTTTTAGGGTGGCAATCAAAAGGCCGAAAATCAGAAGGCCGAACTATCAAAAGGCCGACGTTCAAAAGGTCGAAAAGTCAAAACGCCGAACGATAGAAAGGCCGAACGCTTAAAAAGCCGAAAAGTCAAAAGGCCGAATACTTCAAATACCGAAAAGTCAAAAGGCCGAACGCTTAAAAAGCCGAAAAAACAGAAGGCCGAACGCTTCAAACGCCGAAAAATCAAAAGTCCGACCGCTCAAAAAGTTCGAAAGACCATACGGTCGATGAGTAAATGAATAAAACAATGTTGAGATGGACAACGGATCCCAAGAAAAGGACAAAGTTCCGTCGTAGGGGGAAACAGGTTTCATGGTGATATGAGGAGGAGACCCTTCAGCGAAAGGAGTAACGGCCTCTGTCCTTTGTTCTCTTGTTCCTTAAAGACAGGCTTACGGGAAAGTAGGCTGTAGGTGTACTCAGGGTGTACTCAGGTCGTAACCCCCAAACGGATGGACTAAATGCCTTCTGTCCTTTGTTACCCTTCTTGCCCGCTACGTTCACGTCCAGTCGCCTACGGGTAGCTGCTCCGCATAGACCTACGTGCGACCCGAAGTAGACATGGAAGGTAGAGCCCTGCGAACGCTTTCCTCGCAGAAAGGTAAAGTTAAAATTGGCTGTAACGATGGCCATGTGTATATTCTGGACAAGGTTAATGCAAGTCGGCATTATTGGCGTTGTGAGCGCAAGATGGAATGTCACGGGCGCATCATAACGGAACTCGTAAACGGAGAGCATGTCCTGAAGAGGGAAACCAAGTGTCATCTGCATGCTCCACACATCTGTCGGGGAGACATCATCAACGCACGAGCGGCCATTAGGGACACTGCGCCAACATCACGCGAAGCTCCAGCAAGGGTTGTACAAGAAGTCTGCAACTCGGTCAACGTCGCTGCAAGGCAGGAGCTACCCAGTGATAGTGCAATGAGGCAGTTGGTTCGGCGGGTGCGCAAGGCTGGCCTTCCACGCGAGCCGGACTCCGTCGAAGACTTGGTGATTGGTGACCGGTTCAGGTTTTCACTACAAGGGAAGTCATTTCTTCGCCGTGACAGTATTTGTGATGATGGGGCAAGAATTTTTGTGTTTTGCACTGACGAGAACCTGCGACACCTTGAGTCATCAGCGACTTGGCTAATGGACGGTACGTTTAAAACAGTGTCCAGACTGTTTGAACAAATGTACACTATCCACGGGTATGTCCACGGAGCTCTGTTCCCGCTTGTGTACTGTTTGATGTCCCGGCGAACCCAGCTGGCCTACCAGCAGCTTCTTCGCGATGTGACTGACCTCGCAGCAGAGCACCAAGTACTGCTTTCCCCTTCAGACATTATTGTGGACTTTGAGATCGCATCCATCAATGCTGTTCGAGTAGAGCTGCCTGATGCGAACATTCACGGGTGTTTTTTTTCACCTGTGCCAAATACTGTGGCGCAGAGTGCAGAGCTTAGGGCTGTCCAGGCTGTATGTCGAAAACATTAATGACTTTGCGACAAGAGTAAGACAGCTTGCTGCCTTGGCGTTCCTTCCTGTTGAAGAGGTGCGTGAAGCATATTCAGCGGTCAAGCCGCTGTTTCCACCGGAATCATCAACCTTGCTCGACTGGTGGGAGACAAATTACGTACTGGGAAGGCCAGTGCGCCGCACGACTGCTGACGGCCAAGCAGTTGTCATCAGGAGTACCCCCACGTTCCCGCCATCTCTTTGGAATGTGTGTCACCTTACAAACGACGAACAACCGCGAACGAACAATGGTGTTGAGGCCTGGCATCGTCGTTGGAACACGTTGGTGGGGAGTGAGCATGTGGGCACGTTCAGCCTGATTACCCAAATGCAGGCAGAACAGGAGACGACAGAGACACGCATCGAGCGGCTGATCCGAGGGGAAGCCCTCCCCCTTCCACGAAAGCAGCAGCGACTCCGGGAAGAGCGCCTTAGGCGAGTGTTAGATAACAGAAATACGCGAGATGTGGAACAGTTTCTCCGCGGCGTGGCCCATAACTTTTCTTTGTAGTATTGAGTTAGTTTGTCTCCGTTGAAATAATAAAGGTGCTAAATAGGTGTAACTTTCTGTGCCTTTTCTATCTCCATATTTATAGGGTGTTTCCGAACGCAAGTGTTGTTCCCTTCCCAGCTATATAAAACACAGGGCCCGGTGCTCGTCTGGGCACCGGGCTGGCTCTTATCTGCACAAGCATGATTGCGCGCAGAACTACACCGCAGGTTGGGCACTTTATTGCGTCAACCTGCCCGCAAACGGAGGCGGGAGGATATTTATTGTAGAGAAAAGACAAGAAAGAAAAAAAAAAGGACAAGGGGAAAGGTTAGCAAACGCGGTAGTCCCCCTTTCCGGCCCTTAACCCGCGCCAGTTTTAAGACTTTTCGGCCTTCTAGGTATTCGGCCTTGTAATTTGTCGGCCTTTCAGCATTCGGCCTTTTGACCCTTCGGCTTTCTGACTTTTCGGCCTTTTGACCCTTCGGCCTTTTCATTTTTCGGCCTCTTGAACAATCGGTCTTTTGAGTTTTCGGCGTTTTGATCATTCGGCCTTTTGATTTTTCGGCCTTTTGAGCGTCGGCCTTTTGATAGTTCGGCCTTCTGATTTTCGGCCTTTTGATAGGGACCCACGCATGGACATAACTTACATGTACGGTTTATTGCAACGCAGAAGCGGTTGTTCAAAATTTTCATCGGTGAGCGTCGCCCGTTGGGCTGACAGGACGCCTAATGACCAGTGAGTGCTCCTTGTCAAGGTTGATAGAGACGGTGACCTTTTATCTCATACAGTGCAAATCCAAACAGCCAATTCCTTGGTTCTTTGTTACTTCTTCAGAGGGTAGAGGCTATTTTTCTGTCGCTTTTGCCCTATTCGTCCGAAAAATACCAGAGGGAATGAAAAACAGAGGTAGTAAACAAAGGTGACACCTCAACCAAAGTAGGTCAACAACCCTTCTTTTGCGCTCTTCGTGGGTGCCAATGTGACCTTCTTGTCATTGTTAAAGATGAATAGAAAAAATCGGGGATTTTCCCGGATTCTGCAGGCACGGTCCTCGCAGAAGCTTTCAAGTTCCCGAACACGCAGTAACGCATAACGCCGTTACGCGTTAGTTGTTAAAAATGTAATGATGTTACGTTACTCATTACTTTTCTCCCAAATGTAATGCGTTACCATATTTCACTACTCAAATGTAACGCGTTACCGGTAACGCACTACTTTGTAACGCGTTACTCCCCACCTATGCAAGACACTGAGGAAAAAATAATTATTCTTCTACGTAGGGAATTGTCTCAGAACAAGAGCCATCAATATTTCGAACAGAGACTGTTCGGTTTCCTCACTGGCAGCAGCTCGGGCTGCGATGTCAGAGCAGCATAAGTGAGTTTCCGCATCCGCGATGCCAATTTTCTCTGCTTCTATTATCCTCTTCGCCATGAAACTTTCAATGCTGCTTCACGTCGATGCAACGAACAGTCCTTTGTATTTATCTGGGATAACTTGTCGCAACCCCTTTAACTTCAAAGTCTTACAATTTACACACTGCTACACTTTAATCATTCTTTTTGTGCTGTAATCCTAGTACGTGATTGTATAGTTTCAATCAGCCCTACATAGTAATTATCTGTGCACTCTACACACAGAGATGTGGTATTACAGCACTAAATTGATAAAGAAAGGTGCTACATAACTTACCACCCCTTGTAGTTGTGGTAGCCGGTGCAGCCGTCCAGCGCGCCGACAGCATGTGGAAAGCCGCTGAGAGCAAAGAACTCTCGCATATGTGACGCCATTTCACCAGGACGCACCATGCGTAGCCACTCGCTTTCGAGGTGCTCAATCACTGCGCAACAAAACTCCCTGAATATTGTGTTCACTGTTGATCGACCAACGCCGAATAGATGAGCAATTGTCCTGTCCTCTGCTGTCGAGCACAGCCTGTAGAGACCGACAGCAACTCGTTTCTCGAGCGATATTGCTCCTCGCATGTTTGTATCTTCACGCTCGAGGCTTCGTAGTGATTCAAGAAGGTACCGGAATGTACTTGGTGACACACGCAGGGCCTGCTTGTCCCCCAAGTCCCCCAAATGCGGCAACGTGTCCTCGAACCACCTGTCGTTGCGTTCGAAGACCCACCGTCTTCGATGCACTCTCGGAACACAATCTGCGATGACGGCGGCTATTGTGAACATGTTGGCATGTAGCTGGTCCTCAATATGCCTTGAAATTCGTGCCCTTGCCTCTACGTCTATATCTAGGTCGAAATGCATTTCGTCAAGCATTTCGTTATGCTGCCGCCTAGCTCGCAAGTACAGCAGCGCCGACACAAGATGTTTCTTGCGTTCATCATCCATTCTTGGGGGATCGTCGCACGTCGCAAACGCGGTCGCCATGTTCGCATGTGGATTTTGGATCTACTTCATACTTGTTCTGGCATGTGGCGCTTGGTCACAATTATTTATTTTTGACCAGGCTAGTAAATTTTTTCCATCGTTTCTACAGAGACAAAACTCGTCTCATGGCATAAATGATTGTGAATTGCTTCATGGAGCGTCGAAGTTCCACCTCTTCTATCGTCATCGCTATCATCCCTTAGTGACACTTACTTATCTCGTGTAGCAAGCACGCAGTGAAAGTGAACTTCGCTCCGGTGAAGTGCACTTCACGAAAATGACACTAACTTAGTACGTCTGACAGGGGTATAACACTGTGCCCCACATAACAATCCACCACAATCCACCATAAAATCCGCCCCTGGAATCCACACAACGATCCACATCTGAGGATAAACGGATAAGCGAACTGAAATGAATTGCTGAGCCGTTGAAAACAATGTGTCAGACGTTCAACAAGCCAGACAGCGTCGGGACTTGTTTGTTCACAGAGGTTCGCAGAGAGTTTGTTCGTTCGAAAGAGGCCGCGAACAGAAGGACCGCGCAGGCGCAGTAGAGAAGTAGGGAGAGCCTCCATCGAACAGCGGCCAGCGCTGGGTTACTTCGCAAAAAACACTGTTAACAGGATTTCAGAATGCATAGGTAAACAGGGAAACTAATAATATGGTTACTAAAATAACGAATTTCCGACAACAACAACAATAAATGAAGAAGTGATGATGACATGGGATGTTTCCCCGTGGTAGCCACAGGACACTACCCCATTTCACAGTGGTTAATATGAGAGGATGAATTATGGTGAGAATGAAGCAACGACAGGTCGGAGTTCTGTTTAGAGCTCTTCAAGGAGTCCAGTGGCCTGCATGAAAACAAAAAGGGAGCGAAGAGCCCGGCACTGATGTTCAGGGGAGCTCCATGGGCCAAGTACTTTGGACAAGCTGAATGGTCTATGGTCGAGGAGTTCAAGTTGGCGTCGAAGTACCCGGCGTTCACACGTGTACCGCTCACAGCCCTCGATGATATGGGGGATCGTAGCTGGGGTGCGGCAAGCTAGGCACAGCGCCGTGTTACTGTAACCCAGCTTAGCACGGAACGCAGGGGTGAAGGCGACGTTGAGTCGTAGACGCCGCAGGAGTGTCGTAAAGCTGCGAGGGAAGCCACCTGGCATCCTAAATGATAATCACGGGTCCACTGCATGGAGGAGCGACCATTGAGTGATGTCATGCAGCCATTGCTGGCGGGCCAAGGGTGACACCAACGCAGACAAGTAGGAGCGCCTATCCCCGTTGGAGAGGATAATGGGCAGGGCTCTGGAGATACGGTGGGCCGCAGCAGCCGCCAAATCTGCCTCTTCGTTGCCCTAAATGCCGGTGTGGCCGGGGACCCACTGTAGGGTCACCCGGTGTCCCGGTTCGCCGAGAACCTTGAGCGCCGTCAGGATACTAACAACCACCGGGGCCAACGAGCCGCGGATGCCCATGGTTCCTACACATTGCAGGGCTGATTTTGAGTCGGTGTATATCACCCAGGAACGGGGAGGGTACTTTGTGACAGACTTTAGAGATAACAAGATGGCATACAGCTCCGCAGAGGTCGACGAAGTGCGATGTGACAGGCGGAACCCACATGATAGTGACTCCTCCGGTATGACAAAGGCAGCGGAGGAGCCATCCGACGTAGACGAACCATCTGTGAACACAGCCGTGCGGCCTCTGTAGTTTGTATCCATCATTTCCAAAGTAGACTGCTTGAGAACCGAAACGGGGATCTGGCTCTTCGGCCCCAGGAGGCCAGGGATGTGTATCGAGAGGGATGGGCTCGGCAGTGTCCATGGTGCCACTGAAGGGGCGGTCGGGGCAACAGTGAAGCCGATGTAATAGTATGTAATACCAATTTTCAGTGTTGCCCGCTGTACATTGGGTTGTTTGACACCAAGCGTCGCACCGCTCCACTACGCCACATTTTTCATGGCAAATTAAAAATATTTATAGCGCGTTGTTGGTCGTATGCTTCCGCATATGGTATTTAGAAGCAACAAAGTCTCTAGTCACATCACCGGAATATCATGCTTGTCTATTGCTTTACAGTACCTTTAACGTCCCTTCCAGGGACGGCGTGCGTAAGCAATCCGTACCCGCCACCGAATAGCTAGCCTTGTCGGCCGGGATCTAACCCGCGACCTTGACACTGGAAAGCCGACACGCTGACTACCAAGTCGGCTACTAACAATATAATGTAAAACGTTTTACTATGGTCTGTGCCTAATTTTTGGCAATATAAAGGGCACGAAAAATTTCACAATAAATGACAGTTGCGTGGTATTCAAGTCAATTTTGCGAAAAATAGGAGGCACAAATATACTTGGTGTCGTCTATTGGCGAAAAATGGGGGGGGGGGGCAGGAGATGTCTCGTTCATTTTTCGAGTGCGGTAAGGGGGCGCGAAATAAAATGGCATTATAGCAGTCTGCACCGTACTGATCCTTAATCTATTAATGTAAGGCGCATAAGTGGTGTGCAAGAGAATAAGGGCAGTAAACTATAGTGTCTCATTGATGAAAGACACATACCTGCGACTGGCACTGGGTCTTCGGCATGACTTTCAAGCATGTGACCTGCGCCTTCTCCAAGATCTGTAGTGAGATCACCTGTTGTAGGGCATAGGAGTTAGAAATGCCTTGTATCGTTGCTACGTTATGTTGCAAAATAGCTAACAGTAGTGTAGAATGAATATTTATTCTAGCGGCACAGTTACTATCGCCACGTTGTAAAAATTTTGATAACTTCTCACCTTGTGCGGCTGATGCTGGTCCGTATAGCACATAACGAGGTTGGTGGGGTGGTGCACAAGGCTGAGTGGTACCTATAGGATTACGTAGGAACCATTTGAGTCTATATCTACCGCCTCAACAGCTACGACGGTAATATCTAACATGCATGCGTGAGGGCTTCTCATTTTGTAGGAATTCGATCAACATCTCACCTCGTGCGGGCGCTTCTGTTCTGTATGGTGCGGACACATGTTGATAAGGTGGAGTGTAAGGTCGACTGGTGCCTAGACCAGGTACCTAGGGTACACTTTAGTATATTATCTGCCCCTTTAAGATTCAGATTCAGATGCCCCTGCAGATATTCATCTATCACTGTTGCGGTAACAGAAGCCTTAATGGTGGCCGTGGCAAAGTAACAAGCTACAACGGGTTACCTACCAGCATAATGGCCATTGTAATCCGTAAAATATGGCTGCCACATCCCTGGTGGGTTGCTGTGTCGTGGTTCAACATAGTGCCGATGGACGGGGGTAGAACGAAATCCTACGTAACAATTTGAAACATGGCCAATTAGTTTCGTGACATCAAGCATTGAGAATAAACTGCATCAGGCTTGTGTTTGGGTTGGTCATGGACGTCTCTGTACGACGGAAGGGAAAGTGCATAGACAGGCTGGCACAGTGTGTATTAAAAGCTGGAGCAGAAGACATGAAAGACAGCAAGAGTTCTTGTTGATTTCCGTGTCTGCAGTCCCAGCCTTCCGAGGTATGTTAAATCTGCTTACAGTCGTGGCAGTTAGCCATCCGCTGTAACTAGGGTTGCCACCAGGCCGGTTATTTCCTCGCTGTGCCGGTTGCCGGTAGGAAGGTGATACCGGCAGCCTTTTGCCGGTATTTATGGCTCACGACTTTCATGGGGGCCTCTACGGGCTTTCAGTTCAACATTTCACTATAGCTTGGATAAACCTGGAGCACAGACCCAACTCCGCAGTCACCAGTCGTTTTCTTAGCTATTTATTATTATTATTATTATTATTATTATTATTATTATTATCGTTATTCAATAATTATCATCGTTATTCTTGTGTTCGGAGGGGATAAGATCAGTGGCTGTGCAAAGCTGTTGGTGGTTGTGTCGAGCCAGCTAGAACTAATGCGGTATACAACCATCATGAGATCCCCGCCTGCAAGGGTTTGTCTGCGTCGATGCGTTTTTCACAGTAAGTGGCAGACCAGTCCGGTTGCTCCAATACGATCCAGTGTAGCGTTCATGCATGTTTATAGCAATTTCTAACATAAATGATCCTGCCATGTAAAGGACTATCTTGAGCGAGGACGCTCACTCTTTCTCTCTCTGTGCTCATCCACCCCTCGCCCACTTTCCCTTTCCCGCGAGCCTTTCCTCCTTTCCCTCTATTCCACCTCCTCTCCCTCGGACGGTATTCTTCACTGCAAAAGGTGGCAACCCTAGCTGTAACACGAGCTAGTACATTATACCGATACACTAGAAAAGATATCCTTCCACAGAAAACTGTAACAACCTGGAGGAGATGTGATGCTTCCAGTCAGGCAATTCTCACCGTCGGAACGGTGGGTAGCGGGAAAGGCACCTGTAACAAATCAAGAATAACGATTCACAATCAAGTACCTGATAATGAAACCTCATTCTCGTGGTGAGAGTCACAAGGGGAATACTCACGGTAATCACGCGGATCCTCGTCCATACTGCGAGGCCCTGGGTAATTACAACGTTTTTTCGTAGTAATTGCAGAGGCCTCAGCACATCTGCGACACGTGCCGTGCAGAAGCTACTGAGAAGACTGCAGCTAAAACTGTCCTCCTGGTATACTTTGACCCACATGGGTCCCGTGGATTTCTGGGAACTTCACTGAATGCAAGTCGCTAACCCCAGTGAATGGGGGACGAACCGGTTCTTTATAACAAGGCAACTGTCCGAACTAGTCAGATGCCACATGTGTGTCCTGAAGGTCGTTCTGCTTATGACAAAGGCCAGTGGTTGAATGGCGCCGAGAAAAAAAGAAAGAAAGAGAACAAGACAGTGTTCTCGACGACTGGCTCAAACCTGCGAGACAAACTTTTTCACTCTTGGATAGTTTGGTGCATGCTATTATCCTGAGCGTTTCCAAATTATCTGACAAAAAAAAAAATTATCTATGTCGGCAGGGCACCGATAGCATATATTAAATATAGCCGGACATAGGCACTGCGGAAATGAGCCACACAAATTGCGCACGGCATAGTCGTCACGGCTCATGATTACTTGAACTACTCTTGAAGATCATAGAGGATTGGACCATTATTTTTTGTTAGATTCGCGATATGTTATTTAAATCAAACCTTCCAACTTTAGGTTGGAGTGCGTCGCACCAAGACTTGAGAGTGAGCGACCTCTGCGTAGAACGCCCGGACGTGAATAGTGCGAAAATTCGATTTGGAAAAGTAAAAAGGTAATTGCGTGGGCACATAGGGCACTACACGAGCCAAATTTATGTGCTCAGTCGCGATTCGAACCCTCTTAGTCAGGGCAGTGCCCGCCGAGAACCGTTCCTCTCGTGCGCTCCTCGCATGGTTCCAGAAAAAACGGCCCTGATGTGCAGTGCATCGCTGGGAAAGAGTCCCGTCTCCGGCGGCTACAGCCCAACGGAATGACGGAATAGACGAAATAGTTGCATAGCGCACTTTTGCGGTTAATGTTGTACACTTCGTGGAATATTCTTCACAGCAATAACAGAACAGGTTGCATATGCGTTGCTTTTGCCACATCAAAACACTGTGCCCATCCAGACGCCACAGGCCGCAGCACTGCAGGCTGACCGTGCTTCCAACAATAACAAGACCCCACCCTGCAACACGGGGCGGGCTTTGACTCTCAGGGACGCCACGGCTTGTGCATTGCTCTAACCCACACTGGTCGGATTTATCCCGTAGGTTATTTTGTCAAAGTGGGAAAGTGCGTGAGGGAAACCGTACGTGAAGAGACATTCCACTCGAAGTAAATTCTTCCCTTACGATCCGAAATAAGAAATGCGTTTGTGAATATGTCGATGACGTGGATTATTCCGCCCAAGGTAACGACTACGATAAATGAATGACGATGAGGTCAGGATTTGTCCAAGGTAAAACCGCTGACTACGGTGGTATTTTAATGTTTACTATGGGGCGTCGTTGGCTTATGCGGTCGACATCTTTAATGCTTGCCAGTGGAGTTGAAACCTACCTTTAAAGGATAGTCAGTCCAAACTGAGTTTACCGTCAGTGAAATAACAGACTAGCAAAAAATTATCAAGGCGATTCGCTTCACTATACGTGTCCTCTGCGTGGCATTTTCAGCACGCAGCAATTTGCCGAAAAAGCACGCTCAGTTAGCCGAAAACAATCCATAGACCGTTCACAGCGGCGACGCTCATGATCTTGTCTGGCGAACGTGAATTCACAACTATCTAACTATCAGTTTGGTCTTGTTCGTGTTGGCGCATCCATTCGGGAGTAACTTTTTTCTTTCCCATTTACGCCGAGCGAGCGCAACCAGACAAAAGAGAGAGAACGAACCTGAAAAAAAAAATAGCATGATCAGTGATAAAAAAACCATAAAGATCGGCTGAAAAGCAGGCAAGTTGGCGATATCTGGTTTCCATAATAAACACTTGTTTCCATAATAACACACTCGTATTTGTGTGGTTACCCCAGTCTCAGGGTTTCTTACGGGGAAAGAAAATAAGGAGTGACATCACACCAACAACGCGGTACCGCGCGATAAACACCATTTAGCCAGCAGTTAACGGCTCCAAACACCACGCGTCGTAAGGCTGTTGTGGCGTCTCCACCCTCGCCGGTCTGAATACTGTATAAGTTATTATTATTATTTTTTTTTACGTGGAACTATTTTTCGCGTTTCCAAAGCAGCTCGCGAATTGAAGTTCCCGCAAAACTGTCAGTTCACTATGCGCAAAGAGCAGCTTTAACCCCGTCTTCGCGAATTTAAGTGTCAGCGAACACAGGAATCGTTGAAAACGCGAAAATATTTTCCTCGCGAGTAAAACCACATATGCAGTAACTGAATCACCACTGGGGCTATCCTAGCCACAACTCATGTCCCACTGGCAAATGCTATCTATTGTCAATGTGCTAATATTGCATTAGTACATGTTGTCTTCAAAAATGGTGTGTGTCCCCGGAAAAAATGTCCCGAGAAAAATGTTCGCGAAAAAAATGTCAACGTTCCCAGCCCCTCAGGTAAGATTATAGCGCAAAACAATGCACCGACTTTTTGATCATGCCAAAGAAGGTATTTAAAATTCAATCACATACCTACAACTGTGGGTGGAATAGAGTAAGTTACGAGAGTGAATAAAGGATATTATTCTCAATAGGCACGAAACAACGGTGAGGCGAGTAGAAGGAAATGCCGCACATTATATTTATTTATTTTTTCTGCAATTCTATATTTATTCATGTACTTCCTGATCCACATGTGTTCGGCTGACGTTAAAACCGTATCGTCCGTCCAATGTCGCGAAGTAATTGCTAAAGGGCTCTTCTCTCCCGGTGTGTACTGCGTACAAAGATTCCGAAGCCGCATTTGCAGGTTCACTGCAGGTTCACAAACCCATTAATTAATTTTTTGATTAACCATTTTCGATAGCTTTACACGCTTTTTTGGCGGTATTCCTATTGCTTCTATAGATAAATTAAAGCATACTTGTGTGAGCATCACCATGTAAATGCGACAGCAAATGAATCCTTAGACGGTCATTGTGAACAGGCTTACCTTCAACTTACTTCTTGAGAACACGTTGGCCCTTACTTGTCAGCACAGAATAAGCATCAGCAATGACAGGACGATCAATAAATGTACGGCAACAAAATGCGGCCTAAATACTATGCGATCGTTTTCTCAACACCCCGTTCTGTTCAGTCGCACGTTCTGTTCTGGCGCCTGTTTATTTATTTATTTATTTATTTATTTATTTACAATACCCCAAAGGCTCTTGCGAGCATTGCATGGGAGGGTGGGGTTGTACAGATATGAATATAACAAGCATAAGCAAAGACATTAGGTATAATAAATGCACTTGACAAATAAGGATGCGAAAACAAAGGAATCAATTGATTACTTGTGAATGGTTAAATGGTAGATGATATCTTCCTATGAAACGTGGTGTGATCATTGAGCTCCGCAATATTCAAGGCAAGATCATTCCAGCTAATAGTAGTCTTACAAAAAATGGTTTAGCAAAGATGTCAGTGTGGAAGGCGAAACGAGTTACCTTGTACAAATGGTCGAAGCGGGGAAAGATTGTGGAAGAACAAGTGATAGGGGAAATGCTAGGCGGAATGGTATGAATGAACTTGTGAAACAGAGACAACCTTGCAATGTATCGACGTCTTCCTAGGTTAGGGAGTTCTGTCTGTACCTCATGTCCACAAATATTGCAGTGTGCTATCCCATCAACGAGCCCAACTTTCTGCACTTGTTCAACACCCCGATTTTGTTTTTTGGGGAAACTCCGGGTAGCCTCTCCACACGGGACACTTCTTCCGGGGACCTTCAGCTTATTGCTTGGAAATACGTTGAACCTCATTTCACAGCACAGAATAAGCATGAACAATGACAGGATGTTCAGTAAACGTGCTGCAACAAACTGCCGTCTAAATACCATGCGATCCTAACCTCAACACCCTTATTTTGTTTCTTTCGGGAGCTCCCGGTAGCCTTTCCACAGGGGACATTTTTTCCGGGGACGTTTTTTTCGGGGACTTTTTTTCCGGGGACATTTTTACCGGCTCCCTCCCGCCTGGTTGGCCGAAAAAAAAAAAAAAACTTTTCACGAGCGGAGAACGGTAGCCAGTTCAGCTAGACGCATGCGTCGGAGGAAAGGGAGCAGTACGATTAATATCGTATGCTATGTCGTGGACAGTGGATGAGAATCATGCATTGTGACAACACAGGTGCTGTGCGTCACAGTTTCAGAAATAGTGGTAAGCAACAGACAGAGATAAGGCAATGACTTGAGGCACTGTATTTTTTTCTTTTTATTTTTGTTTTACGTGAAACGTCTTTCATTTGGGTATGGGGGTACACATGCGAAAACCGCATGCAACGAAAACATGTCGCCCTTGTAACACTCACAGCTCTGTAAGTGCGTGTCATGCACGATTAATTTTGATATCGCTGCGTAGAGCAAAGAAGTCACTACTCAAGGAGGTATGACTCATGCAGTTCGACGGCACCAGCGCCGCGTGACACACGTTGTAGTTTGGGCTAAAAATAGAAAATTCGGTGCTGTTTCTGCGCGCACTGCTCCTGTCGGGAGTGGTGACGCTCGGTACAACACGTCGATGCCTATAGGCCTGTTCCGCTGGGCCAGGTGGCGCAGCAACCTTGTGTGTCAGCGCCGCTAGCGGCGACCTTTTCAACACACGGCCGCTCCCTAGCAGACGACACTCAGTCTACGCTGGCTACCTTGGTGTGGCGTTATCGTTTATCATCTGTTTTCCGGATAGAAAAAAGGTCAAAAGGATCGACAAATTATTTTTAAAAAAGTCGCTGAAACATATGTACAATGCGCGGCACGATGTAAATATGTATTAACGGGACGTCTAAAAGAAACAAACTGTTTTGTGGTTCAACACCCAAACAGTTGCTCTTTCCTGGGACCTCTGAGCGAACTTCTCGACTATTTAGATTTGGAATCAGCTATCATATGTCCGCCTCGTTCAAAGAGACGTCTAACTTTTTCTTAATGCGTACGGAAACAAAGGTTGTGCACATATACACGAGGCTATATATTGTATATGTATATGTTCGTAAGAGCTCGAAAGAGCTTCGGCTATATTTTTTCTTTGTATATGTATATATGGAGTTTCTGGTGACGACGACCCAGTGAAAGAATTGATAAAAACAAGTCAGCTGCTGAGTGTAATTAATGACAGTAAGACCCGGAGACTAAGGATGACGAAAACAGACACATACAGATGTGTCCAAACTCTGTCTGTGTGTGTCTGTTTTCGTCGACACTAGACTTGAGATCTTACTGTCACACAGCGACTATTATCCGAAGCATCAGCTGCACAGTCGACTTTTAATATAAAAAGCAGAAAACTGCAAAGCAAATACAAGAAAACGAAAAGTATATCTGGTCAAAGTTTTTGTGTTCTATTTCATTAGAACGGATGCCGATATTTGTCTACTGCAATAATTACACCCATAGCCGCAATGTAAGCCTATGACTGAAAACGGTCAACGGCGGCAGCAGTCAGGAATAATTATTTCAGGGCTTAATATTTTAAGGATTAGCTAGTTCTGGAGTAGATAATACAGCCGTCTGCATATCGCCGGCAGCCGGAATAGCGCTGCCAGTCGGGGACATTTCTTTCGGGGACATCTTTTCCGGGGACTTTTCTTGGGCAGGCAAGTTTTTGCCGTAGCCACCTTCTTGCTGCTATGCGTACGACACAACAGCAGTTTGCGATTTTTAGTTGAGTTCGATTCCATTCGAATAGAGTTCGATTTCGGAAAAAATACAAAAAGAACGGCGCACTCTTTGACGCGTCCTACCCGTTGCTATCAGTTATGCATACGGGGCGAGAGCGGCCGCGTGTCGTAGCATTCCGACGGTAGGGGTCAGAGTGGCGCTCCAGTCGCCCGCCTCAAACTTTAGCGCAACAGCCCTATACACGTGCCAAAGAAGAACAGAAACTTCTGTTCCCATGAAGAGTTATGGTGGAAATAAGCAGCGCTGGCAGCCGCACACGATTATGTGGGATCAAGCCGGTTGTTGCGGCCGCAAATTCAGCCTGCCGAGGGTTTTTTTTTTTTTTTTTGCGCGCGCGTGTGTGTTTTTTATTTCCTTTCTTTGTTTCTATTTTAGGCACCGCTACTCCTTTTATGTTCAGCGATAAGGGGTGCAAATAAACAGCGAAATAATGGAATATAAAAGGAGAGAGAAGGTTGGCATTGGTTCTCAGTGCAGCAGCCCACACATTGTTGATTACCTCACCGCCACCCGTCATGACTGAGTATATTTTGTACTCTTTGCACCAAGGGTGGGCAGTAATACTATTTTTTCGCATTATAATACTAATACATAAGACTCCACAAAAACATGCATTATAATACTAACACAAATACTTTTAGAAAATGTGTATTATAATACATAATACTAATACTGCAGTATAATACATTATGGTAATAAAGGAGTACATAACTTTGAAAAGCCCAGGGCGTACACAACATTTATTACACGATTTACAGTGCCTGTTGTATGAAACAATATATGCATTACTGATTATTTGGCTTTAATAACATTTTCTCAAAAATTCAATCTTTGAGTCGGTGGTGGATCCTGGTTGGGGGAAAACACTCAGTTTACACATTGGATTTCCCTCTCTCCCCTCCCCTACTACGCGCCCCGACAAAGAACCCCAACCCCTCCTCAAACCGAGAGTCTGGTTCCGCCCCCGCTTCGAGTGCTTTCCTGTATGGTCGAAGAAAAGAACGTCTTGTGGCATATTGAATATGCCAAAAGACGTTCCTTTCTTCCTGTGGAATTTTATGACCAGAGAATGTACACTGACTAATCCCTGAAAGAATACGTGTTCAAAGAGATGACGACCAAAAACGTGTGGTGTGCTGACCCAACTGACCGGATTATCACCATGCTGATAGCGCATTCGGGGTGAACGAACACATCAAAATCCGAGAAGTATTACTGGGGTATTATAATACTTGTAATACGCGTTTCTGCGTATTATAATACTAATACAAATATATTTTTAAAATTTGTATTTTAATACGTAATACTAATACAAAAATGTATTACAGTAATACTATTATTACACAAAGTATTATAATAGTACCCAGCCCTGCTTTGCACCGTGTTGTCCGTCGGTCTGCACTTTTCTGTTCTATTGCCATGTTCACGATTTCTTTTTTTATTATTATGACGACTATGGCTATGTTTGGTTCATTAAAATACGCGCCCGATGGAAAGCTTATGACGCTTTTCAATATGGCAAACATGGATACACAGTACCCCTCATGCCAATTTCTTAGCGTGGTAAGTTACACTAAGTAAGACAGGTATTCATATCACACATAGATAACAGCTGGCCTTCACGTCGGCATATCGCAAAACTCTGCACTGTAAAAAAATACGGCCGTTTCCACTGGTGTCTGCCTGTTTATCCTGACGGTATACCACCGTAACTGCAAATACGGCTGAATCGGCGTAAAACAACGGATGATAGGGCGCCACCACGCGGCCATTCCGAAGCGCGGTCCGGCCGAGTTCAAAATACTGCAAATCGCCGTCACCGCCATGTTGGCATTGTGGAGAACCGACACGAGTAAAGTCACAATAATTTGCGGTAAGGCTTCTTGACATCTTTTGTACGCGAAAGAGATCGAGAAACGAAGTAGTGTGGACATGGACGAGGCTCATTTGTTTCTAGTTGCAGTACAAAACCAACGAGGGCGACGGGCGTAACAGAAGACGCCGGAGAGGACGTGAATGAGACGCCGCGAACAGGAAGGTAAAAATCATTCTTTCTGACGAGGGGCTTAATGATTATCCCAAAATTAGTGCACTTCAGGCTGTAAATTACGAGCAAGATTCGTTTTATGGGGATATTACTCCTTGTCACAGTGCCTACTGTCGTTTGTAATTAGTTTCTGTTGTGCGTTTGTTGTGGTCCCGTTGCTTGCTTCTCCGTACTCGTGCTTCCATTGTGACTACACGTTTCGTTACTGATCTTGGGATGCAACAGTTATTTTCATCTCGCTTTGGTGGATTGATAACCCCGTGCATTACCAATGTTTTCGTGTCGGCATTGCTCATGTGTCTCTCGATCTGTTGCCAGTTACGTTCAGCATCATAATGAGGCTCATCAGACGACGAGAATACCATGCTGCCACGGCTCATGCTCGTATGAAACTGTGACGTATCTATCTTTAAGGTGCCACATCTTAAGGTGTCACAGAAGTAGTTCTGGTCGGCAGCCACGACTTGATTTGCAATCGGACACTAGCAACCTCTGTCATGTACCCCCGTGTTCTCGCTCGTTTGAGACAGCTGCACAGATTGTGTCGCACTTGAAAAAGCATATTCATGATGGTGTAGAAATCGAGTGCCCATATCATAACTGTCAAAAGAGGTTTCGTGTTGTCTCCTCGTTTTCTGCCCACATCAGTAGAAGCCATGCCCCTATGCAAGCAACTCATAATCCCACCTCTGAGGATGCAGCTGTCAATGATGCCCCAGGCCCCAGCAACCGAGACGTGATGGAACACATCGAAGAAGGGTTAACGAGTGCAAGTAAGCACATTAACGCAAGTGACGAGAATCCATCAAGAGGAGTTACAAACATCAGAGAGAGTGTGGAGCAGAGCCTCGCTCGATTCTACTTGAGGCTGCAGGCCAAGTTGCTTGTTCCCGCTTCAACAATACAGTGCATTGTAGACGAACTGAAAACTGTCCATCACTTGAACTTGTCCTGCATTTCTGCTCATCTCGAGGAGAACCTACGGAATGATGCGCACGCACTCGAAGGACGTTCTCTCCTGGAAGCAATGCAGGGTGGCGATGTATTCGGTGAATTACATGCGACGAGACTTGCCACTACACACACTCGCACTTTATACTTGAAGGAAAAGTTCTCGCCAGTTGAAGGGATGTCCGTTTTGATTGGCCGTGACAGTAACAACAAGCAATGCTTTGCAGAGTACATCCCCATAAAAGAAACCCTTCTTCATCTGCTTTCTACTCCAGCTGTTCTTGATGCCGTCAGGCAACCAGTTCAGGCAGGTGACGGAGACAAGCTCTTAGATATAACAGATGGATCGTTGCACAAAGAACACCCATTTTTTCACACTGCAAGTGGGTCACGCCAAATTGAGATTATGTTATACCAAGATGCGTTTGAGGTGGTTAATCCTCTTGGACCAGCGAAGAAAAAACACAAGATCGTCGGAGTGTATTTTACCTTGGCTAACTTTCTCAAGCATCTCCGTTCCACACGCGATCACCTGCAACTAACTCTACTCTACAGGGAAAGTCTCATTAAGAACTTTGGCGCAGACAAAGTATTTGCCAAACTAATAGCCGACCTCAAGGACTTAGAACATAA
Organism: Ornithodoros turicata; assembly: GCF_037126465.1. Lineage (NCBI taxonomy): Eukaryota > Metazoa > Arthropoda > Arachnida > Ixodida > Argasidae > Ornithodoros > Ornithodoros turicata. The sequence goes on from NC_088204.1 coordinate 52,060,690, forward strand.
TGGCATCACCATTGGGAACGAATGCTTCAAAGGCAGCATCTTCTGTATCATTGGAGATAACCTGGGACAGCACAGCATTGGAGGATTTGTGGAAAGCTTCAGCAGATCATTACATTTTTGTCGTTTCTGTGATATTGAGCGTGCTCACTTCGTGGAGCATCCAGAAGAGCTTGGAGTTCTGCGTACTACGGAGAGCTACGAAGCTGCTGTTACCAATGCTGAGAGCAGCAACACAATCGTACAGGGTGTAAAGACAAACAGCTGTTTTAATCAGTTGGAATTCTTCCATGTTTGCCAACCAGGACTTCCCCCTTGCTTAGGACATGACCTGTTTGAAGGCATAGTCGCCTGTGACCTGGCCCTCTACATCAGACATTTTGTGAGGGTCCGCAAGTGGTTTTCTTACCCGAAGCTGAACTATGAACTTGCGAATTTCAAGTACATGGCTTCAGATTCAAGCAGTAAACCATACGAAGTAGCCGAACACGCAAAGAAGATTGCAGGAACAGCTGCATCAACCTGGACCCTACTTAGAATGCTGCCTCTTTGTATCGGCCACTATGTGCAGGATTTTGAAGACCCTGTATGGTGTCTATTATTGACCTTGAGGAAGATTGTAGATATTGTCTGCTCACCATGCCTAAACAATAGTACAGTAGCATACCTCCAGGTTCTAATTGAGGAGTACTTGTGTGACAGGAAAGAACTTTTCAAGTCGTCACCACTGCTGCCAAAGCACCATTACCTACTTCATTACCCTCGCCTCATGATTCAGTTTGGGCCACTCATCAACTTGTGGACGATGCGCTTTGAGAGTAAGCATTCTTATTTCAAGCACTGCGTCCGTAAGTTGAAGAACTTCAAAAGCTTGTGTAAGACACTTGTGCAAAGGCACCAAATGCTCCAAGCGCACCTCCTCTCAGACGGATTCTTTGAGCCCGACATCTCCACTAAAGCCGTGATGCCAATACAGATTTCAGCATATTGTGCCGGTATCCAATCATCCATTAAGTCATGCGGCATCGATGAACAGAACAGTACTGTTACCAGTCAGGTGACTTACAAGGGCACAACGTATACTGAAGGCTTGTTTGTTGCAGTCACCAATGACGACCATTTGGCTTTTGGAAGAATCACCTTTGTCGTTCTTTGTGGTACTGAAGTCTTCCTTGTTTTGAAGTGCCATGTTGGAAACTTTCAGAGTCATTTGGGCATCTACACACTTGAGGAATGTTCACAGTACTGCTGTGTGAATGTGAACAATCTCATTGATTTCTATCCGCTGCCTTCATATGTCGTCCGTGGGAAGCGATACATATCGCAGAAACACTTCATTCCTATTTAGTAATTTTGTGGCTAATGAGTGGTTATTCAACGCTTGAAGTGCCTGTTAAAGGGAGTTTGGATGAGGCGCAGGGAATTGGAAGGCTACTTGTGATCAAGCTCTTTGTACTCAGCGTTAATATTTTGTTTTGATTTTGCCCTGGAAGACATCGTGTCAGGAAGGCCCTTATAAGATACCCGGATTTATTTTGATGTGAGAATCCTTCTACGTCTCTTCACATGCTTGCTTAATGGAAATTGTATTTGTGAACCTAAGCTGCATATGTCGCACGTTCAATATTATTTCTGCCATTGGTAAAATGTGAATCTTGTGTTAAAGTAACCGTGCGGCTTTATTTCGACCTACGATTGCCAATTTGCATTGCTAAGTCCTCTTTTCAAAGACTGAGCTTCAATTTGCTGGAATTGCTAATTTTCATAATTGCACAATTTTGTACCTTATGCAGATGGACATTGTTGAGCTCGAGGTCTCTACTGCCCTGCCAGCACTTTCGGATCAGGAAGTCTCCACAGTTCTTGCAAAATTAAAAGAAATCGGTGTTCAAACAGGGGAAGATTTGAGGTTCTTAGAAGAGCCAGACCTTCGTGGGGTGCTGAAACCAATACAGATTAGGAGATTCCTCTCCACAGTAAAGAGAGGTGAATACTTAGCATTTGCTTTTGTTTCTTATTTTAGGCAGTTTTTGAGGTGACTGCTACAGAACCCAGTCCACAAAATTTGTTGCAATAATACTGCAGCAGTATTGTATGCGCAACAAAATGATGTTGCTGCAATGCAAATGATCGCCAGTGTTATGTTACAGTGGTGCAACACCGCCCACACTGTACAAATTTTATGGTAAAATTATTGCAACTGTCCATCCGCACTGTCAATGTGTTCGCAGTGTTTCCTCAATGTGATGTGTAAAACACTCCTTTGTCAACATTGCTGCGATGCTCTCTCAACGCAGTATATGTAACCCTGTGTCAGCATCCAGACGTGACATGACAACATTTCATTCAGAACGAACCAACCAAAACGATATTCAGAGGCGGAACATGAAACTAACAAATACATTCCTTTTTCGATCACTGCCATTTTTAATTTCATTCAGTTGGCAACATGCTTTCAACACTGCACTGCACAGTATTACCGCAACAGTGTTGCAATATTTTGTGTTGACTAGGGATGCTGTAGCCTTGATAGTTTATTAACCTTTCTGTTTGTATTCCCTTAGTGGGACCAGTGTAATTGGCTGTTTCTCATACATACGTGTTGTAAATATATCTACAGGTGATGGCTCTGTTCCTGAGTCAGGTTCCTCTTTTAGCACGACACCACCTTGCACATCTCCTTTGCAAGTCCCCTCAGTGCCGGACACCCAACAACATCAGTGTGAAAGCAAAGCTTCGAACGTGGACCCCAACTGGCCAGTAAACTTCCAAGTTTGTTGGGAAAGCATGCCACCACAACTAATATCCGCATTGAAGAAAAAGGAGCGCCCGTCTAGCAGGCTGCGTCGTGAAATGGTCCGTCTGGTAGTTGACCAAGCCAGAGCCATGTGTGAGCGCCCACTCAAGAAACACTACGAAATTATTGCAAGACGAATTGTGGGCCAGTATCCAGCATCATTTCAAGATGCCTTTGAAGGCACGGTTGTTGGGACGGGTCACGATTCGCTTCTTAATCAGCTGGTCTTTAGGACCGAAAACTGTGTACGCTTTAAGAACCGTTGCTCTGGTGAGACGGCGGATCTGACGAAGAGTGGACGAAAGAAGGCCCGCATGTACGGTTGCTTCAAGGATTCTACCACTGAAAACATTGATGAGGAGTGCTTGGAAGAAAAAAAAGAAACGCTAAAACATTGGTATGTGACGAACACTGGTCAAAAAGATGACATCAAAGCGGAGATGAAGGCGACATACTTGCTGCAACGGAAAATGATCGATTCGAAAATCAAGACCCCTGAACTCCTGTCGGAATGGCCGTACCTCTTCATGCCCGACGGCATGTTCATCCACTTTCACGAGCTTGTTGGCATACACGTCGAGGATGTGCTCCCAGTGTCATTCAAGGAAAAGGGACTGAGCATTTTGAAATTTGCACAACAGTGCGAGAAAAGTGATGCTGCCACGCAAATCCTGGCGGAGCTGGAAGATGCGCCAGGCACAGAACTGCAAAACCAGGCAGTCGCAGTGACCCTTCTCCTGTTACACTACTTAGAGGAAAATGAAGGTGCCGTCTTCATTGTTCGTGGCGTAAGTGGTATATATGTCACATGCTAATGACAGATATGACACCTGCTTCCTAGCTGACATACTGTTACCTATTACTACCTTGTTGCCATAAGTGATGAGAACATGTACCATCTCATTCACATTCGTACCACATGCTTGTACCATACGTTGAGAAATCAACGAATATAATATATATTTTCCCAATACATTACAGGATCCTTGTACTGCCCGTGATGTGGAGCAGTCTGACCTTCCAGCAAGCCCAAGAATTATTGTTATTGGTGAGGTTTCAGAGCTTTCTGGTACATGCATGTGAATTGATAGTCCGGTACCATCGGACCTGCTCGTGTCTTTCAATTTTTGCCGTTGGTGATTATTATATAACAGGTGATTCTGCATGGTGCCCGTCCTCATTCATGTTGAGTGTAGACAAGATTGTTGTCACAGACCTCATCGATGACTTTATCACGGCAATCAGCGTCTGGTTTGCTCTCCACTATGTGCTGAATCTTGTATATGCCCAAGAAAGTCAAGCATTGCTGGAGTTCCTGCAGAGGTGCACATTGTCAGCCATGCATGCTGTTTTTGTATAGCTCTTCATGTCCTCGCAGGACATTTCTCGGGATAAACCCTGACCGGGGTTCAAGAGCAGAGAAGAGGCAGCGCACGCCTGTCAATAAAAAGGTGCTGCGACTCGTCGACAAGCTGTCGCACTTTGAGTGGCATGTTTAACACTTGGTAAGATGAGCATCTTATTTGTTTTCCTCCAGTCTCTTTGCAAACAGTACTATTTTCAGTTTTCCAAGCAACTGCATAAGACTGTTGCATTGCTGATTTGACCTAATGTCACAGCCACTCTGCTGCGTTATGTGCCTCTCTTGTCCTGCCCGAGGGATCATGACGCGTACATGCTGCTTCTCTTCCAGTTTTTTCCACTGTTCCATCAGCGACTGGGCGAACATAGGGCACATGGCCACTCTTATGCTGCGTTTTTTGAAGGTACGTGCCTCTCTTGTCCTGCCCGAGGGATCATGACGCGTACATGCTGCTTCTCTTCCAGTTTTTTCCACTGTTCCATCAGCGACTGGGCGAACATAGGGCACATGGCCACTCTTATGCTGCGTTTTTTGAAGGTACGTGCCTCTCTTGTCCTGCCCGAGGGATCATGACGCGTACATGCTGCTTCTCTTCCAGTTTTTTCCACTGTTCCATCAGCGACTGGGCGAACATAGGGCACATGGCCACTCTTATGCTGCGTTTTTTGAAGGTACGTGCCTCTCTTGTCCTGCCCGAGGGATCATGACGCGTACATGCTGCTTCTCTTCCAGTTTTTTCCACTGTTCCATCAGCGACTGGGCGAACATAGGGCACATGGCCACTCTTATGCTGCGTTTTTTGAAGGTACGTGCCTCTCTTGTCCTGCCCGAGGGATCATGACGCGTACATGCTGCTTCTCTTCCAGTTTTTTCCACTGTTCCATCAGCGACTGGGCGAACATAGGGCACATGGCCACTCTTGTGCTGCGTTTTTTGAAGGTACGTGCCTCTCTTGTCCTGCCCGAGGGACCATGACGCGTACATGCTGCTTCTCTTCCAGTTTTTTCCGCTGTTCCATCAGCGACTGGGCGAACATAGGGCACATGGCCACTCTTATGCTGCGTTTTTTGAAGGTACGTGCCTCTCTTGTCCTGCCCGAGGGATCATGACGCGTACATGCTGCTTCTCTTCCAGTTTTTTCCACTGTTCCATCAGCGACTGGGCGAACATAGGGCACATGGCCACTCTTATGCTGCGTTTTTTGAAGGTACGTGCCTCTCTTGTCCTGCCCGAGGGATCATGACGCGTACATGCTGCTTCTCTTCCAGTTTTTTCCACTGTTCCATCAGCGACTGGGCGAACATAGGGCACATGGCCACTCTTATGCTGCGTTTTTTGAAGGTACGTGCCTCTCTTGTCCTGCCCGAGGGATCATGACGCGTACATGCTGCTTCTCTTCCAGTTTTTTCCACTGTTCCATCAGCGACTGGGCGAACATAGGGCACATGGCCACTCTTATGCTGCGTTTTTTGAAGGTACGTGCCTCTCTTGTCCTGCCCGAGGGATCATGACGCGTACATGCTGCTTCTCTTCCAGTTTTTTCCACTGTTCCATCAGCGACTGGGCGAACATAGGGCACATGGCCACTCTTATGCTGCGTTTTTTGAAGGTACGTGCCTCTCTTGTCCTGCCCGAGGGATCATGACGCGTACATGCTGCTTCTCTTCCAGTTTTTTCCACTGTTCCATCAGCGACTGGGCGAACATAGGGCACATGGCCACTCTTATGCTGCGTTTTTTGAAGGTACGTGCCTCTCTTGTCCTGCCCGAGGGATCATGACGCGTACATGCTGCTTCTCTTCCAGTTTTTTCCACTGTTCCATCAGCGACTGGGCGAACATAGGGCACATGGCCACTCTTATGCTGCGTTTTTTGAAGGTACGTGCCTCTCTTGTCCTGCCCGAGGGATCATGACGCGTACATGCTGCTTCTCTTCCAGTTTTTTCCGCTGTTCCATCAGCGACTGGGCGAACATAGGGCACATGGCCACTCTTATGCTGCGTTTTTTGAAGGTACGTGCCTCTCTTGTCCTGCCCGAGGGATCATGACGCGTACATGCTGCTTCTCTTCCAGTTTTTTCCACTGTTCCATCAGCGACTGGGCGAACATAGGGCACATGGCCACTCTTATGCTGCGTTTTTTGAAGGTACGTGCCTCTCTTGTCCTGCCCGAGGGATCATGACGCGTACATGCTGCTTCTCTTCCAGTTTTTTCCAGTGTTCCATCAGCGACTGGGCGAACATAGGGCACATGGCCACTCTTATGCTGTGCTAATGGAATGCAAGCGCATCTCACATCCAGACTTTTCCAGGGCTTCCAGAAAACATACATAATCATCATTGCACTCAATAAATATTTAACACAGTAGGTCTGTCTGCTTCATTACTTACATTGCACAGAGACATGTCTCCACGTCTCTGGTATTACACTTAGCTAATTCGAGCTCGCTTGCAGCATGCATTAACATGACCACATGCAGACTACGTATGTTCAAGATGACGCTTCGGCACGATTCATAGTACGTGACACAGAGCATGCATTGCACCATATTTACTACAGCTTGCAACCTGCAGTAAAAATTAAATATGAACAGTATTTTGCCGTAAAATATTACGGCAGATGACAGTTTAAAAAAAACTGGCAAATACCGTAACAAAAAACGGGCAAAATTGAATACGGGCCACCGTAAAAAAAACGGGCAAGAATTGGCAGCATTGCTGCCAGGTATTTGCCCGTTTTTTTACGGTGAAATTTTTAACAGTGTGCACAATGAGAGCTATGGCATGTGAGAGAAGGACCCTCCGAGTTTATCCTTGTGACGGACAATGGTGAGGTTGTTTATAAGGTACATATCATAAGGTACGCGTGTCGGAACCCTTCCTGTACCTTATGAAATAGCAGCGTATCGTATAAAACACTGCGTACCTTTGAAAAAAAGAAGGCGTAATCATTGTATGAAAGCGTACCTTATAAGTAGAGAGGTGTTGTACCCTATACTTACAGGGTACAGTGGTATAGAAGGTTTTTTTTTTATTGGGTGTTAGCGCCGCGAAGCAACTATGGCTATGAGCGACGTACAGATGTGAACAGACGGAGAGAGGATAGCAGGAAGGAGTGGGGGACAGGGGGGTTAGTATGCGTCCCTAGGGGGAACTGTGCCGACATTCGTCTGGAAAGTCTTCGGAAAACCCAGGGAAAACCTCAGACAGCACAGCCGGCGGTAGGATTCGAACCCACCACCTCCCAGTCTTCAGCACGACCTTGGTTACCACCAACGAGCGGACGCCTTAGCCCACTCGGCCATGCCGCTGGTGGTAGTATAGGAGGTACGTTGTAAGGTACAGACTTTAGACTGTACCTCCTGTGCTACAGCTGCCCGTCGACGTGTGATTTTATGGCGTTAGGACTTCTCGGACTGTCGCGGGAGACCTTATGAATGTGTCAGAGCCTCTACAGTGTGCCGCGTTGTGGAAAAAATCCCACAGTTTTTCGCCAGCATACTTTTCAAGACAAGGTGTAGTAAATTTTCCTTCTGTCGCTCTACTTAGCACAAAGAGGGCATCTTTGAAAGATGTTTTCACGCAAAAAGTGGCGCAAAAAAATAAACAAAAATAAAAGAAGCAATAAGTGCATTTATTGGACATGTAAAAAAAATAAACATCTGAATCTGCCTTCCCAATGCTTCTGTTTCTCCGTAACCGTTGTACTGTATCAAGCTGCACCAACTATATCACCAAAATGGAGCAACAGATATTTCACTCATTGTTTTTTCTTTCTTTTTTTTCGAAGAAAAAGCATGCACCTTTCGTCTCAAACGGTCGCCATAGTTCTGTCACATCCCGCCCGCATTTTTTAGGGTAACTGGAAGATGTCCCGATAGTGGGAATTCCGTTTGTTGGGTGGGATACCGTGCAGAGCGCGAATGAGGGCCATACAAGTTTGTACGACATGCTCGCGGTGCCTCCGCGAGAATGATCTCCCCGATTCTTTGGAGCAGCCTGGAACTCTCGGGACGTTGTTGTAACTTTTTTAAAGCTACCTTCTAGGCGTTGGGTAAACGTAACAATCCGCTAACAAACAGCATTCACGCTACGTATTCTAACATACAATAGTTACAGTCAGTGACATCATATTTCGTATTATTTGATACGAGGAGACCATGCCATTAAGCTACCTGCTGCCCACTGCTGCCGTTGTGGTTGTATAGTTGCCGGACCCGAAAACTAGAAAACCTATCTGCCTGTTTCCCTGTTCGAGACACCTGCACCCTTCTTCAAACACTTGCCATGATTTGTGTTTGTATTTGTAATGCATGTTGGTCGAAATAAAGTAGAAATACATTTATTTTTCATGCCATAATTGTGCGTTATGCACGAAAATCAACATTTCCGAGGAGTCCCAAAAGACGGCTGGGGACGAGACTACAGCTTCATTCGAGGACGGTTTCTCGAGGAGCGCCTTGGCGGAAGAAGCGCCGAAATGGGTTCATGAAACGCATGGGATCTTCGAGTGGAGGAATGGCACCTTTCTCCACTCGTTGGAGTCGAGGCGGAGCGTCGAGTCGAGGCTTGTTCATGAATTCGGCGGTGGGTATCATTTACAGCGAAGAACTCCGAACGGGGGATAACAAAGGCTTGAATTGGATCATGGGGTCGATGTTGAGATTAGAACGCTTGAAAAGCAGCTGATCATGAGGTGACTTATCAAATGTCTTACTGAAATCAAGAAATATGCAGTCAACTTCTAAGCCGGTATCAAGTGATCAGTTAAGATCATGAATAAATTATACGAGCTGTGTATCACACGAGAAGTGCTTCCGAAAACCGGTAAGGTGTAGTGAAAGCATTAGAGTCAAGACGACGGATTAGGTGCGAATAGATGATGTGCTCCATAATCTTACATGGGACACTGGTGAGTGATATGGGACCATTAGTTACTACGAGAGGTGTTCAAGTCAATCCGGGACTTTCTGTCTCCTGAGTGTACAAATGGCTCGCGCTACTTCTTTTCGTCATTTTCACACGCGACAGGCCTCCACGTTCACCACGTGGTGGTCCAAAGTTTGTGCAAAACAGTAGACAGGCGCTGGACAAGATAGCCGACAACGTGGTGAGCACGCACATCGAACAGCGAATTGTCACGAAGTTTCTCGTGAATAAAGGCGTAAAATCATCTGACATTCACAGAATACTTCAGGCTCAGTATGGCCACGATACACTTAGCCGCAGCAAAGCGTTTGAGTGGTGCAAACGGTTCCGAGACGGCCGTACATCAGTGCAGGAAGCATCCCGAAGCAGTGCCGAAGCACCCCGTCTGCGGGTAACGTCATGGCCACGGTTTTCTGGGACAAGGCTGGCGTTGTTCATGTTGATTTTTTGGCCAGTGGTACCACCATCAATACTGCATATTACTGCCAGGTTCTCAGGGATGTGCATAAGGCGCTGAAGCAAAAGCGGCAGTGGCTCCTCACCAAAGGAGTCCTCCTCCTACAGGACAATGCACGCTCGCATACCGCGCATCTCACGACACACACCTTACAGGAACTTGGCTGGGAGTTGCTCCCACACCCCCCTTACAGTCCAGACCTCGCCTCCAGCGATTTCCATCTCTTCGGGCCACTGAAGGCGTTCCTTGGGGGCCGCCCCTTCAGCTGCAACGACGAGGTCAAGAATGCGGCCCGATCATGGCTGCTACACGCCGGTAAGGATTTCTACGCTGCTGGCATGCAAGTCCTCGTGAAACGCTGGGACGAGTGCATTAGTGCAGCTGGAGATTACGTTGAACAATAAAACTAATTTCTCGCCAGTAAGTTGATTTTACTTTTGCCAAAAATGAAAAGTCCCGGTTTGACTTGAACACCCCTCGTAGTTATGCTGTTATCTCCACCTTTGTGGACTGGGACAATTTTTCCTGTTTTCCAAGCGCCTGGGAGCTCACCCGCCTCCAGAGACTGTTCAAACAGCTTCGTAAGCAGCAAGGATGTGTACACTTTGGTACTTTTCAAGAATTTTGCATTGATGCTGTCGATACTGGCACTATAGAACATAGCTTCAGCCTATCTATGACCTTCACAATACCAAACGGGTTAGAAGTAAGCGTCTCAAAAAGTTACGCGATGGCAGGGTTGATGGAAGGATCGCGTTTGCAAGCGAAAATACCCTTGTAAAGAAGTCACTGAATACGTCAACAGTTCTAGCGGATGGCACGGGCCGCTCATTTTTATCAGTCGGAGCAATAGGTGCACGATCGCGTTTATCAACTATATTCCAACAAGGTGGGAGACTTCTTCACAAAATATGCGCCAATTCTCGGGAATCCTACGGGATGAGAAATCAAGGAGGAATGCGTCACAGAAATATCCTAACTCCTGATTAATGCTGTCAAAGTCAGCCCTTTTGTAATTAGGTAAACGTTTTGAATATTTTGCGCGAGAAATGGGTGGGTAATCTATGAAGAAATGCATTATAAAAGTGACCGCCCAGTCCAGGTGCTGACTGGATTTGTTACCGTACATGTTAGGTTAAAGTCGTCACACAGCGCAAGAAAGTTGCCGGCCTCGCCTGAGTAAGTAACACGCGGCGGACATGCGGACCCGTTAGTGCTCGGATAATTGAAATCACCGACAAGAAATGCATGCTTGGAAAACGTACCATAATGAGATTTAAGGCGTCATGCAGATCATTTACAAATTCATTGGTATACGTAAACGGTCGGTAACACACATCGATAACAAAGGGTCTAAAAGAGCCCCCTACAGTTATCCACAAGGCTTCATTGTTAGTGTCGATGTGCACAGCTGATGTAACAAAGAAACTAGACACTGCAACCAATACACCTCCTCTTGTTCTATTTGGTGGATCAGCACGATGAAGATAATAATTAGTTCCGAATTAGCTATTTGGCAGACAGCCAGGTTTCATTTAGCAGATGATGTCGGCAACGGCTGAGTCTGTAACTGTGCAAATGTCTTCACGTTTTTTCATCAAACTACGTATGTTAGTGTACACAACAGATAACCTTCGAGGACATAAGCGGGAGCTCAAAGTTCTGGATGATAGATATTGCTGTCTCGAGACATCCCGCGACTGAGGGTTTGTGGACGATTTTGCTGCAGCAGCTCCGGCGAAATTACTGTTTCGGACATCTTGTGACGTATCAACAGTGACAGCAGTAGATGTGTTATGAGGCGTGATGTTGACGCTACAAATACTACAGTGTACATGGACGTACATGTAACACTTGCCATGGATCCACAACTTGTTAAAGCGGAGTTTGAACTGCTTGTTCTGCGTGAGGCCGTATTCAAAAAAATTCTTTCTCGCCAACCGTGTTGGTGCACAAAAGTCCTGCTGAATGCCGTAGGGACTACCCCTCACTTTGGTCCTGTTTTCCAGAATAACATCCCGGAATTCGAAAGACTTGAATTTTGCGATAGCTGGTCTCGTATTATTCTCTCTGAAAATGTTCCAATACGGTGCACGCGCTCGAAGGCATCGCTTGAAACAGACAGCCCTAATTTCTGGGTGACAGATTCAACAAGCTTGGACTCGGACTCCTTCCAGCTCCCATTCTGGGCGTCGTCAATCCCGCGAAATATTAGGTTATCTCTGCGTGTACGGTTTTCCTTATCATCAAGACCACCGCGAAGGTTGAGGTTTTCACGCTTAAGGGCTCGTATTTCCTAGTTCCTTCCTTCTACTGTTGTGTTCATTGCCTCTACTGCAGTTAAACGTGCGCTTAAATCAGGTAACTGGCTAGTGATATCTTTTTTACCAGTTTGGAGCGACCAAATTGCACTCAGAATATCGTCATGACTGCGGTTCAGCGAGGTGGTCTGGGACTTGACGTCTTTCAACATATCGCACATTTCACCCATTTGTTTAGCAAGTGCATACAGCAAGTGCAAGTTGAACAAGGATTAGCTCGATACCGGATTAAAAGCGCTAAAATCAGACGAGGACAACACAGACGGAAGGCGCACTAACAACAATTTATTTGACATGAGACGAATGTACTAAAAACAGGCTCAGAAACTCCCCCTTCCTTTTTTTATCAAACCAATAGACGGACAGCTGACACATCTAGCTCCCCCCTCTGCGATCAAAAAAGCTTCCCAAATTTCCCTGTCCCTGCTATCACGGAACCTTGCCTTTATCTCCGTTCCCGTAAACACAGGATGTCAGTCGCATTGCTGCACATGGGCAAACAGGGTACCAGAACGCGCCGAAACGTTATACCTATGTTCCCTTAAACGGGTGTTGGCACATCTTGACACGTTGACATATCTTGCCACGCACACGATAAGGGAATCTCGTAGATTACTTCCTTGCAACACCTGACAAAGTTATCCCTATGTTTTATAGTACAACCTACCCGGTCCCTCTCCTGTTGAGCATTGACATGAGCATGACAATTTTTTGATCGCAGAGGGGGGAGCTAGATGTGTCAGCTGCCCGTCTATTGGTTTGATGAAAAAGGAGAGGGAGTTTCTGAGCCTGTTTTTAGTACGTTCGTCTCATGTCAAATAAATTGTTGTTAGTGCGCCTTCCGCGTGTGTTGTCCTCATCTGATTTTAGCGCTTTTAATCCAGTATACAGTACCAACAGGCCCAACTCCACGTTTTGAGTGATTAGCTCGACGTCTCCGCATTGTTGTAGTAGACTGCCAGTTTAAAATTTATACACTCAAAAGTAGTTATCGAGACATGCACATGTTTCAAACGTGAAACGTAAAAAGAAACGTGGAACTTTCTGAGCAAGATGGGCCACGACAGCTCCAGCAAGAATATGTCATCACTTTTGTAAGAGCCGTACAAGTTACGAACCTGTGGGATATAGAAGAACGGGTTTAGCATGACGTGCCTACGGGTGCAACCGTGCCTACTGAAGAAGTCGTGGGATGAACATGGTCTTAAACAGTCCGATGGTGCCGTTAATGTCGTTGCACATTGGCTTGCGAAGAACCGTGCAGATTGCAGCAAATCGTGGGCAGGTACCGGGGTGTTGACGGAAACCGGTTAGAATTTCAAAAAGTCCGTGCTATGCACAACATGAAGCTGAGTTGTAGTGCTGATGATACATGTCGGCCAGATAGTTGTGCTAAGAAAACGGAAAAAGGAAAGAAAACGAAAAAGGAAAGAAATCGTAAAAAAGGAAGGAAAATGATCAAAAAGAGAGAAACACGCTCATACACACAGACAGACACAAAAAGGGCTTGAGGGCTGGTCGAGAGGCCGGTGGCACGGAGAAAGCTAAAGAGGGCAGTCGTAACTGCCCCCTGGTTGTGCAGGACCGGGCCCAGCAGGGTGGCCAAAGAGACGTTAGGGTAGCCAAGTTGTCGCAAGTGGCGTTGGAGGACGAGTCTTTGCGAGAGTACCGGTTACAGGATAGGAGGCAGTGCTCGATGTCGGCTTCCACACAACAAGTTGCGCAATTGGGAAATAGTAAAGTCCTGCAGGGGGTCAGCGAGACGTACGAAATGATGATACGGGGTAGAGTCCGTTCGGAACTGCCGGGTACGGACACAGCGCCCCCAGCGAATGTGCAGGGTGTAGACAGAGATCGTTAGGGGCAGAGGGGTGGCAGGGAGAGCTCTGGTAGATGTTGCGTCTCTTGCTATTGCGTCTGCGCGGGTGTTACCAAGGAGGCCTACGTGTTCCAGGATCCACTGAAGCGCCACAGAATGACCAGTTGCCGCGAGTTGTGCTAGAGTTTGCAATATGAGTTTGTGGAGAGTGCATATAGTGCTAGGGCGAAACGAGAGCAGCAGATCCAGTGAAGCGTTGCTGTCAGTCAGAACGGGTTTAGCATGACGCGCCTACGGAAGCAACCGTACCCATCCCTTATGAAAAATAAAAGCTAGGTTCTATAGAAATGATATAGAAAACTGTGGAAAAGGTAGTTTAAGACCCATTTAAGGTGTATACAACTTTTATCTACTGTAGTTCCTTTGAATAATTGGGCACTTCTTCGTATAGACACTGGATAGAGAAAAATTAACAGATTGCAAACAGGGCAGGTACAAAAGCTATAGGAATTCTATATCCATTTCTAATCCTGAAATCCGAATTCTAATCCTGATCCATTGCTAACTAATACTTGGAGACCAGTTTCTATAGAAACTGTATACAGGAAAATCGATGCACGTCGTAAACAATATGAATAGAGCCTCCATTCATTTTCGATACAGTTTAAAGCTTCGATAACCCGTTGCTACGCATGGTTTGCACCTAGCCCATGCAGTAGCTCGATAGCCTTCTTTTGTACGTGAAATACAATTCCCACTCCAAATCGTAAAAAATAAATAAATAAGTATAAACACAAATTGGAGGGAAATACGGCGAATTGCCAATTGTAGGAGACAAACGAACGCTTGCCCACATCACATTTAAAAAATAGTACTGCTCTCGCCCTAAAAACGAAGAGCCCACGCACAACAACAACAACAAATAAGTTAATGATAATGAATGGGGAAATTCGCCACGTAAGGTGCGGCCCCCCTTATGAAAATGATTTTCTAGTTTCCATACAGGACCTATAGAGAATCTATCTGTCGTGTCTAGTGTCAATCTTGTGCATAGGAAATAGATAGAAGCTGTATAGGGTTTTTAACTGGGCCCATAACCTATTGTTGATCCAGGAACATGGAATTGTCGCAGGTGACCTAAGACGCGCGCAAGAAGCTGACAACCCAACAACTTCGTCGGCTCGCAGGAACTGAAAAAAACGGCTCCTGCAGTTCGCTTTTATTTAGTCAGCTTACGAAGAAGAGAAAAAACCAAAACTATGTACATGGTTGACAACGTGCAACCAACAGTAAACTGTATACAGTTTCTATACAGGATTCAGACTCTAGAATGTATACATTTTCTATACAGTCTCTATAGAGCCAATATTAGCTGCCCCGAAAGATCTTATTTACGGACATGTGTTACTTGTTTTTTTTTTTTTGCTGTATATTTGAAGAACAACTAATAAGTGTGATATGTGCATGTAGGAACATGGATACAAATGCTCACAGCAATATTGTGACTTATCACCTCAGGCAACGTGAACATTTACCGTTTAGTACTTTTAAAGTTGCACTTGACGAACTGCTGCTTCTACACTGTCAGAGGAAAAGGTATAAAAAGCGTATGTATAAAAAAAGGTAAACCAGGGCGGAAGTACAATTTTTGTACCTATTTCAACTGTCTCTACCATCGTTTAAACCAAGTGTAACTCACTGATCGCAGTACCTAATCGTATAGTACGCGGCTGGCTCCATGCATGCGCAACGTGCAGCACCACATTAATTTGGTGTGGAGATTGTGCTGGGTTAGTTCGAGTAATTTGAGTAATAAACACAGTCCTTAATGCAGTAATATATTAACCAGTTGGAGGAAATATTTTTAGTGACTGTTATTCGCTACCGAAATAACAATCTATGCGTGCTCTCCTCCCCCGTGTGGTTGCATCTCGAGCTAGGACGGCTCCACATGTGGCCTAGCCATTTCTTTACGTGTTCTACCAGTATCTGTTTCTCTGCAAACACGTCACAGGCTTGTGCGTGTGCAAGTGTTTCCCTCTTGCTTCTGTTTGTTTTACGTATTTCTTCGCGTTTTTTTTTTCGGTTTGGAGTGGGATGGCACGCAGTGGGTGGGATGTGACGGTAAAATAAATGGAAAGTTCCTGCCTTTTGAAATACAAAAGAAGATTATCGAGCTACTGCCATCGGCAAACAATGCATAGGCAACCAGTTGTCGAAGCTCTGTCGAAAATGAAACGAGATTCTATTCATATTGTATACGACTTGTAATATGCTCTCCAATTCCTACCTAAAATTGTTTCTATAAAATATCGTTTCCAGCTTCTATTCAAATTTGCTATCCAGTTTGTATCTGTTTCTATCACCAATTATTGAAAGGAACCACAATGAAGCCAGATAAATGCTGTATACACTCCCTATTCAGGATTAATGCTCTTATTCTATGTTCTTGTTTACAAACTCTATACAATCTAGAAAACCTTTTTCATAAGGGCCACTACCCCAAACTTGAGTCGTGTTTGCAGAGAAACAGATACTACTACGGCACGCAGCGAGATGGGGAGGGGGGGATGTAGGCGGAAAGTGCTGTCAGCCTGCTCTGAAGTGGCGGCTCGGTGCACCCAGGGGAGGGAGAAGAAGGGAGGGTGAAAGAGGGAGGCGAGAGATGATGGTGGCACAAGAGAGGGAGGGGCGTGCTAACCCTCTTGCTCTGGGATTTGGGTAGTCCAAGAGGACTACCCGCCACAGAAAGCATGCGATCATCCCTCAGTAGTCTTCATCGGGATGCTCCCTGTACCACGGTTACCACCAACGAAATATATAATAATGGTACTGTGATGTTACACGTAAGGTTTGTCTGCGCAGTGAGGCGACATGTTGCACGTGCCGCAGGGAAGGACTGCGGATAATTTGGACCACCTGGTGTACTTTTGACGTGCGCCGAAAATTTCTGACATACGGTGCTGGAAGCAATGCTTACCTCCCCCACATTGCTACCGCCCTCGGCCGGGATCGAACCCGCGATCTTGATGGCTTCGCCATATGTGGAGTCGGCTTTGCTTGAGATGCAACCGCACGGGTGAGGACGGCACGCAATGAGGATGCATTGAGGACTGCGTTTATTATTTAAACTACTCCGGAACTAAATGAACACAGTCTCCACACCAAATTAATGTGGTGCTGCACGTTGGGCATGTACGAAGCAGTACGATACAGTTTTACAGTTATACTTTACATTTTGCTTTGGACCCGTGATCTCTCTTCGTCAGCTGGACTCTCGCCCCTTCTCCCTATCGAAATTGCTTGGTCCCTGGCCTAATCCAGCCCAGCAACGCTCTGCGCTCAAAGCTCTTCTGACATTTCTGGACACCATCGGAGTTCGATCGTTATTGTGAAGGGGCTCGTTGTTTTATTCCCCGTATTTCCACCAGCAATGGGGTAGAGTAGCGCCTGTGGCGATGAACCTCCCCACTCTCCAAAGCCAAAAATAAAGTTGTTGTGCTTTCGACCACGCCTTCTGCTATATCGGTCTCACAAAGTAGAGATGTTAGCGCATTCACACTCTGTTCATTATGCAATACTATATAGTTTAATTTTGCTTTGGACCATGCCTTCCGCTATGTCAATCTTGGAAAGAAGAGATGTCAGCACCTTCGCACTCAACTGGTCTCGGATTACCTCTGGCGTTTTTACCCTACGCTTATTAATCTCCTGGTGACACCGGACACCTTATTCATCAATTGAGCTCAGGAACACTTCTGCAAAAGCCCGTTTGTTGTTCGGATTTCGAGGGGGTTAAGAACCGAGGGTGTAATACCTGGAAAACGTTTTGTCTGTTCAGGCGTCATTCATAAGACCACGAATAATCCCTTTGAAGGTTTTTATTGACCTCGGAATAATCGGTTCATAAATTGAGGGCAAAAACGCAGGCCAAGTCCTAGTTAGTTCCCAGAAATTCCATTCGTTATTCGAATATGGAGGTTCATAAAACGAGGGGAAAATGCATGTAAAAAGTTTGCTTCCTCGTGCTAATGTTCATAAAACGAGGAAATTCATATATCGAAGGTTCACAAATCGAGGGTTGACTGTATACCTGTTTCTCTTCCCTGACAGTGTAGAAGCAGCAGTGTGTCAAGTGCAATATTAAAAAGTAAAGAATAAATATTCGCGTTGCCTGAAGTTATAAGTCACAATATTGCTGTTAACATTTATATCCATGTTCATAAAATAATATGTCTTACTTGCTCTTCAAATGCGCAGCAAAAAGAAAAAGATAGAAAAACAAGTACCACGTATCTATAAATAGGAACCTCCGCGCCTATTATAACCTCTATACAGGCTCTATAGAAAGTCTATACATTCTAGTTCCTGCATCCTGCATAGAAAGTGTACAGAGGTTACCAGTTAAAAACCCTATACAGCTTCTATCTATTTCCTATGCACAAGTTTGACTCTAGTCACGATAGAATCTATAGGTCCTGTATATAAACTAGAAGATGAATTGTATCAGTTTATATATAACCTCCTTCCTTTATTCGCACTGCTCGATGCCTACTTAGTACTTATGCGCTCTACAAGGGGTGAAAACTGCACATTTGTGACAATGAGGACATTACTGCACATTTGAGGACTTCTTTGCACAAAATATTTAAAAAGTATACAGAATGACGTGACATGCCAACTCTGTACTTCTTAAATAAACATTTTGTGCAAAAAGGTCATGCCCTCAAACGTGCAAAGATGTCCTCAGGAGGTAATTTAAATGTAATTAACATCAATTAAAGGGGAATTGAGAGTAATTAAAACACATAAACGTAATTCAAAATAATTATATGATATTCAACATTACTTCAGGTAGCTTGCGTTTACCTTCGGTAATAAAAGTGAAAGATTCGAACATGAAGTGAAGTATAGAACAGAGGTGTACAACCGGAAAGGTTAGACCGGAAGTGGAAAACCGGAAGTCGAGTGGGACTGGAAGTGGATACCGGAAGTCAGGTACAGACGGAACGTGAGCAACCGGAAGTGGACAATCGAAGTTTGGTTTAGACCGTAAGTGAATACCCGGAAGTTACGTATGGACAGGCATTTCTCTCGCAGTTACCGTTAAATCGCCACTGAACTTTTTTATGAGGTGCCTGCTAATCTTAGTAGCCCAAACATGCCATGCCAACACCGGACAGCTGCTTGCATGGCTCTCGTCAGCGCTGTAAGGCAGGCAACGTTTGAGTGAAACCGTGATCTCTCAGTTATCTATATCTATATATATATATATATACATATTCCACAAAATATAGTAACTAATATCAGTGAGTTGCAATTAATAATTCTGCTATTTAATTACTATTTACGTAATTAACAATATGAAATCACATGCATCAAGGAATATTGGACCGCATGAGGCAGGTATTGGCAATGTAACACTCTGCCCCACAGTGGTTTATCCAGAAGTTCAAGCACGGTGTGTGTGTGGGGGGGGGGGGGTCATTATTATAGTTACCTCATTACAGCTTAACCTATCATTACCGATATGTGTCTAAAGCTGAAATCGCAAGGGCACCCCCTGTAGGTGGTACACTGGCGAAAAAGTTTGGGGGTGTCACTGTACATTTGGGGGTGTTAGGGGTGTAGGGGGTTTGGATAAATCACTGCTGCCCCATGCCTCACTGTGCCTCACGTTCCCCTAGATGTGACGAAGCGGACAACAGAGTGACTTGTGCTTACTCTTTCGCACTCAGCAACCGAAGCTCACCAAGTGTTATTGGGTTCTCCGAGCTTCAGTTTATGGTCCAGTTCCCCTTCGCGTTTACACAGGGTGTAAGAGGGGCCATTCAGCGGCCACCATATCTGGACGGATGCCTCACGCGTTGCACAGAGATTCATTGTGACGGCGGAAGTAGGGTGTTCAGAAAATGAAAACTGCAAAAGTCGCTTTTCTATCGCTGCCGTGTGCAAATTCGGAAGAAGCGGCATTCAGGAAGCATGAGCTACTCGCATGAAGTCCGAGTCACTTTCTGTTCTTCCACCGCACCACACATCGCAGCCGCGATAGCCGCCGGCCAGCCTAGTTGCTCGCATTTTCAAGAGATGGCGCGCGGGTCGCCTGCTCATGGTCGCGCGAGCTTTGCTTGGCGCAGCAATCTTTAAAATTCCATTGCAAAAAAAAAAAAAAAAAACTTAAACGTTAATACACACCAGTGCCTTTGCGCATTTCAAGTATCCATGTAACAGGGTTTCAGAAATATGTTGCCAATGATGAGGACGGTGCTCACAGGAAGAACAGTCTCTCGTCCTGAGGCAATTGACTTCATGCAGTTTATATAGTTATACAATTCACTTTACGGTCCTTTTCCATTGCTTCCAGAAGTAAAGATAGAGATGCTGCCAAACCAGAGCTTGCCACCTGGAAACATGCCATCATGTACATAAAAAAAAAGTGTTTTACAGCTGAGCCGGTGTGTGTTCCTGTTTGTGTCGCCTGTACGCGCTTATCTTTACGCTTCCAGTTATGAAGTTTTAACAAAGCCAGCAAACGATAGGTCGATCTTGCATAATAATCTGCACAGCAGGAACGAGGTTCCACAATCTCGCCCTGCGAAACATCGACAGCGCGAACTTTGAAGCGAAAGCGAAGCGACCGTTTTCCGCGTGCAGTGATTGGTTCCTCCGCCGGGATTCTGTGTGAGGTTTTGATGGTTTTGGGGGTAAGAGACTTCCGCCGTACTCTCAACATCCGCCACCCGCTCTTGCTGCAGGTTTCTTCAAATTCCGTGCAAAGTATGACGTTGCCTGATATGAAATTTTCATCGTTGTGAATATTATCGGCCGGGTGCTACGTCCATCCGATAGTTTCGGAATGCAAGCAGCTGCATGTGACTGTCGCTTTAAAGGGAGTCTCCGCACCAAAGACGTGTTGAAGCAACAGTGCGACGTCAATCCATACTGTATGATGTTTCAGTGGACACAATTTCTCATCCCCAGGTGGCACAGATAATTAGAAGACGGATATTTTCCTTTGAGTGATTCGACGCTCCTCCATGGAAGAGCGGTACAGCAACACTGGGCTTCACCCCACCGGTATTCTTCGTGTGCGCCTTTCTATAGGTTCTATTCCACCAGTGGCAAATACTTTAGAACGAAATCAAGGAAGTAGAAATCGGAAGTAAAATTATGCAAACGGATAACTTACCGTCAATACCTCTCAACCTTTCTCCAGTGATAATTTCGACACCTATTGTCCATACACCATCGTGTTCAGAGGTGGGGCAAGCGCTTGTTTTGTTTAAACTTTTAACTTCTGCATTCCTTGCAGGTGCACGATATGACAATATCTTCACCACTGGTGGAACCAGCTGGGTTATTTCACGCGGGATCAGACAGGGTGGTCCGGTCGACCTCTCCATTTTTTTTCTTTCAAACATATATTAAAGCCTTGTCCCTAGCAGGCATATTGGCGCTGAAAATAGTTGAAAATAATTGGTGGCTATTTTTTAATGAATTATCATTCAGATGTGGGCATTTCGACCATTGCGCTTCCTACGGAACTTCACGCTACGTATCTTCATAACTATTTTACATATTCAGCTAATTTTTTTTTCACGAATTGTCTGGGGTGGGTAGCATTGCTGAGTTCTGAAGATCCTAAGGTTTGCTTTTGAGGAGATAAAAAATCGCAAAGTTGCCTCATTTGTAAAATATGGTACGTTTTGGGAACCTCACAACTCGTCCCCTAGTTGTGACACCCCGAAGGAATCTACATCATTGTTTTCATCTCGAAATGCCCTTTCACATCAGTGAAAGGGAACAACATACACATTGTCAGACAGCACCTACTGCATCACACGTCAAAAAGGCAAAAAACGTTGTGTGCTTCAGAAGGAAAGTTTTCCCTTATCACATGTACAGCACATGCTTTGAGGACTTTTCTGCAGTGCTTTCCTAATGGTCTCCCGAGCCACCTGGTAAACTGTAGGCGACGTACCGAAACTTCCTGCATGTACTGTCAATACTATCAACAACAAACTGAAGGCACACGTGAATGAACTCACTTGTTCGCTTCGCTGTTCCTGATAAGAGAGCAGTCGTCGCCTTCTCTCACGCAGCAGTAGTACACCTGGAGCACCTGAGTGTCCGGGCACAGTATTTCAAAGTACGGATCTCTTGTAATGCAACCGCTGCGCTGTTTCGGTAACGCCTCATATTGCGGCAACAAAGGCATTCAAGGCATTCCCCTTCCGTCGGCATTGTCACGCATTTGCCGCAAGTACACCTGAACTGAAGGAGCAATACCACATTTCCGCTGTTAGGCTCTCAACATTTTCATTACACAGGAAGACCCACGCGGCTGGCGAAAGAACCTGTCATGCTGTGTCCCCGGCGTGTCCTCATAAGAACAAAAGTTTTGCCGGTGTGACTGCTGGACTATCCGAAGCTCGAAGGCATTCCGGTTTGGTAAATTCGACATTACACGGCGTGTAATCCAAAACATTTCGGCCATTACGGTTTCGCCACAGACAGGGACGCGGATGAGAAAGGCAAGACTAGCCATAGCCGACACGAACCAACCCAGTGCTGTTGCTTACGGAGTATTCAGCCTCGCGTTTGAATGCAATCTTCAAAATTCGATTACTCAAAGAAATAAGGTATTCCAAAAGAAATATTTCGTAACTGAGATGTGCTCTACCTAAGCTTTCATAAACTCATAAGGTTACTCTGGGTTGAAATTCACTTTACAGTTCCTTTAAATATTCCGCTTTTAACTTTGTCAGCCTCGCTTCCATGGTCTTGCTTCCCCCTTTAAGCACTCCCACTCCTCTCCCTTCCGTTTCCGTCTGTGGCCTTGACCTGGATAGCGAGGTTCTTTTAGGCATATCCCTATTAACTGGCTGACCACTGCTACGTCCGTCGTCACTCTTTGCCGGCGACCGCTGAAGTCTACTGATACGCTGAAACGGATTTCTCTTCATGCTATATTCCTTATAACTCATTACGTTACCCTTAATCCCTTAAGAAAACCCTTAAACCCTTTCAAGAAACATATCCTCCCCCTCTGTCTTATATAGTTACGCGCCCTCCTGATACGAAAAAAATGCCAGCTAAAGCCCCCCCGAAAGAATAGAAAAATCCCCCAACTCCCAAAAATAAGCACAAAGTTAAGCTTAAGGCCCTAAAAGAACAAATGCATGGGGGGAGGTGCCCTGCGTTCGCTTCGACTAAGCCTAATTCCACTACGGCCTCCCCACGCCGTGCGTGCCGAAATGCCTGAATAATGCCCAAAAATATAAATCTGAGAAAGCTTACTAGCACTTTTAGTCGAATATCCGGCGTTAAATTTCTTGTAGACAAGTAAATCCTATGAAAACCACAAAACAGCACACGGCGTGGACTGGGCGTTTAATCAGGGGCACAGCTGGGACACGTCCGCTCACCACCGCAGATTTCCCCCGATTAGTCCCGTCGTGAGGAGGTACACTCTCAGGTGGCGAACAGAGCTGGCGAAGGTCTGGTTGGTGGGTCCGGACAGTCCAGCTCGATAAGCCGAAAATAATGGTAGGAGTGCCGCGTGAGATACTGCGCATAAATCCGGAGTTGACGGTTTCAAATGTTCCGTATGACTCTGCCTCTGCCAGGACAGAGTAGGTTTCTGTCGTTCTGGGAACTCCAGAGCGGACGCGAAGACTTCGGGCCTGAATATTGAGCAGTTCACGCTCTCCGGATACGCTGCGACGGTGTAGGATGGGCAGGCACGCTGTATCGTAATGTGCCGAGAATCAGCACTGTGTGCACCTGACGGAGGTCAGTACGTGAGGGGCTCACGACGATCCAGCAATGCAACGTAGAGCATCGAAAAAACTGCTTGTCTTGGTGGCTGTCGGAAAGCTACCACTCAAAACGAAAATATGAGGAACAGGGAGAAAACGACAAGTTTCCTCTGCTCACGAGCACCCTTTTTCTTCTACATACAGTGTTATTCCGATGCTTGTACTGTTCAGACGTGTACAAAGGTTTCTTTGGGTTTTGAACACGGAGTGGCTTGGGCTCATTCTTCAGCTGGGAAGCTTTTTTGGAGTCACCTTTCCACAACATTTGGTGCCGAAACCCTGGAATTAGTAGCCTGAGACCAGCGTGGAAAGGTTTTCGCCATGCCTAACTGCAGTAATGTCCTTGATCGGATCAAGGTCAAACGATCAGCAAGATGCACAAAAGCCACCACGATAGTTAACGAAGCCACTGCCGCGATTCGAGGCGCAAACGTAACAGCAGAGGCACTCAATGTTTTCCTGGAGAAGCTGGTCATCTGCAGCAAGGAGCTCCGATCGCTTGATCGACAAACGCCTGCGAAAACTTCGAGGCTGAGTACGCGTCAGTGCTGCATTACGAACAGGGTAACAGCAGTCATTGCGAATTTGCACCTCAACTTTGAACGACTGCGGACTACGCAACCCTCCACTTCCACGGCAGCTACTGCTGTGTCTTCTCCGGCATCTTCGATGCCGAATAATACCTCTGGGGTCAAACTGCAGCGTCGTCAACTACCTGAGTTTTGAGGAGGCCTCACGGAATGGCAGCCCTTCTGGGAGCAGTACAAGCCAAATGTACACGACAATCACAAAGTAAGCAGGTCTGACAAGTTCCACTATCTTCGGTCGCTATTGGTCGGAACTACAGTCACCGCTATATCGAGACTGCAAACAACCGAGGCGAATTATGACGGAGCCATCACGCTTCTCACTCAACGTCCGGTTATCGGGGGAAGCTCGAGAAACAGCACCTTGAGAAAATCTGAAACCTTCCATAGGTGAGGTCATCTACAGACACAGTACGTCTACGAAGACTGCAGGCAGAATCGGCGTTGTTGTGGAGGGTCGCACTGCCTGACTGGCCGGACGGATCCCTGCTTCTACCTTCTTCATCACCCCTCCTTCTCGGCGAACTGTATGTAACATCTCCTTCTTCCTAATTTTAAAAGTAGGAAAAACAAAACAAAAAGTCGAACATCTCTTGGTAGACAATGTTAGAAGGCAGGAACGTAGCGATTTTGGGGTCTTCTTAGCGCAGCAGGTGCAGTATATACCCAATTACTCTGAGCCGCCCTGCTTTTGGTTCTTTGTCATGCCGTTGTTACAATACTGTTCCTGTTCTAAAGTGGGAAGCATCGGTGTTTAATTCAAACGGCGCAGCAAAAATCGCCAAGCCTCAGAATCGGATCTGAGGAAACAACCTGAATAAGATCCTTGTATGCATTTGAAGGGTCAATGAATAATATTTCTTACTTGCATCTGAGGCCTCGGTTTATTGATCAGGTCAAAAATCTCCACCAAACAGATGAGGCGCGTGTTCCATTCTTCAGAATCTGACCACGTAAAATACATCGCCGTACTCTGAACTCGAACAAAGACTGAGCTCATCTATAAGGTGAAACACTTGGCCTCTCACAGTTCTCTTGAAAGCGAACAAACAATAATGTGGAAGTCACTGTCTGCATCCATTCAACACGGGGTTGGATATTCCTCCGTCCCGGGCCCAGGGTTTTCCTCATGATTTCCCACATCGTGGAGGGGGCTGTACAGTAGGGGGCGCGTGACACCCTTTTCTGCTGCTTTTCTGGGTTTTTTGCCTTTCTTGCAGGTGTTTTGGGGAGTTGCTTGATCTTTCGTAGGTGGGGCATTAGAAGGGTGGGGTAGGTAATGGGAACACACCCGTCCGGTTCGACCTCATGCGGATCGACGTTTGTCTTACAGCGTGTGTTACCACAGAGTCAGCAGAGACGGCAGACGGACGCTGGGCGCGTGTTATATTGCCCTATTCCACACCAAATGCTCCAGGGGGAAACCCCCGGGACGAAGACCCTTGTCAAAGCTCCACTCGTCTTCTTCGATGGTATACCCCGTACTTACAGTGCACTCGCGTACTTGAGAAAAGAAACACCACAATGTAAACGCATATAGCACTGATGGTGTCACGCGTTGCCCCTTTAGAGAAAATGTCATTCTCACGTTTAGAACTGATGGGCTCAGTACGCACGACTGTCGAACTACAGCACAAACATGCTCCTTCCTTTCTATTTGGCAATCCATCTTTGGTCGCAGTCGACTGCGATACTGCACTGGATCTTGTGTAGTGACGGCCCATGGAAACAATTTGACATCAACCGCGTCCCCGATATTGAGCAGCCCACATGAACCCGCTAACTCGAGCCACTGCTTACGCGTGGCCAAGAAATCGACAGTCTGATCAGAAGTGTGGTGGAATGGTCAAAAATGACTGCGAATCCCACAACCACAATAGTTAGCTGAGCGCTCACCACCAGTGAACGTGGAAGTTTACTCACTAGAGGAGAAGATGAGGAATGCGAGGACTCTACCAAGTTGTTACCGAACCAGTGACAAATACCATATTATGCCTCTAAAACTACATTTCCCTAACGTAAGTGACCCGTACCACTGCATGGATCAAACCGTTCATTAGCAACTGCAGGAGCGGATCACGCAGATAGATGGGGCCACTCACTTCTGAAGAATTAGCAGTCGCAGAGAATTATTGAGCGGATAACGCCCAAAGGGATACGTTCACCAAAGATTTCCTAAAGTTATGTACATCGGAACCGCTCGGGTCAAACAGCACTCTTGGCATCCTCACTAGTGCCTGGACAACGTTGGGATTCTACGCGTTCGTGGAAGACTTCACTTCAGTGACATTAATAAGACAACAAAACATCCTGTGGTTATTCCATCATGTGACGTCCCTCGTTTCCGATGCCGAAAGGGGACGGATCACAAAATTAACAAAGAAAAGGGGATACACTCAACGTGAGCACCTACACAATCACACACTTCGTTAACAACAAGAAAACGTGATTTTAATGAAAGCTCAACTGCAACGGTATTATTCACTTTGTATGAAAGATTACAGGAATCGCGACAATGATACAGATGAGATAAAGTGGACCCAACTTAACTATATCGCATGATATACTTCAAATGAAGAATTATACAAAAACGCGCGGGAAATGAACACGTGAATCATGTACAAACGAGGCAGACACAACAAGGCGGCAAAAATGACTGACCCTGACTTTGCGCACCCCGACGACACCACATCTTCACCAGGCCATGGATGATGGCGTGGCAGACAAGCTCTGAAGACGACTTCGGCAGTGACCTACGTGGCCGGCTTTCCATGCTGTGGCTTTCGGTTGCTGCTTCCGTCAATCTTCATCCGCTCCGGTCTCCATTTTTAGTCCACGGCCGGGTCGAACAATAGCGAAGACGGCGACTTGGCGGCAGGCCTACCGTCCCACTTGGAGGCTTTGTCCCAGCAGCTCGGCTACCGCCCTCGTCGATCCGTCTCTTCGCTCGCCACATCGTCGTCGGGTGCACCTCTTTCCGGTCAGTCACCGCCAGCTGGGCCTCTAGGTCATAACTACGGTTGCCCGGACGTCAGCGCTGGTGGAAGTAGACTTCGGGGGCGAACCGTCAGGTCGAAGGTGGGTTCCAGACATCAAGGCGCCGCCTTCGTCCATCTCCCCCCGGGCATCCGTCCGGGCTCCCGCTCTGGATCACGTATCGGCGACTCGCTGGTTCCGACACTCGACGCGAACTACTCCTGACTGTTTCGGCGACTGTCTCACTCTCTCTTCTCAAGGTTCCCCATGGTTTATACAACCTTCCCGCGCCATGTCACAGCCCGGGCCAGTGACGTACGCCCCACCAAAAGCACATCTACGTCCGACACTTCATTCGAAGAATGCTGTAATTGCCACTGCTTCCTTCAACGTACAGTTATGCTGCCGTTCACACAAAGCCGCCTCTAGGGAAAACAACTCTGTCCAAGGGGGAGCAGATGTCACCCTTCCCACGGAGAGACACTGCGTACATGTCAACTAAAATTTTATTGCTTTCAACTGTGGGGGAACACGAGCTTTTGCGACCGTTTGAAAGCAACAGGGCGCGCTGTCCCTTCGATGTTAGAAAATTGGAAAAAGTATGTGAAACCGGTTTTATCAAAAAACTCGGACCGTCACACCACCACCTCACTTATTCACAGTGTTGTACGTAGCGCCGTTACTAGTAGCGGCGCTACCGTATCCGTTACTTTTTTCTGTAGCGCAGTAGAGATCGCGCTACTTTTTTAAATTGGTAACGAAAGAAGTACTTCCGTTACAAATTTGCGGTAGCACAATCTTTGAGCGCTACCGCTACCGCTACTCTCCGAGCGGGGTTCGCGACAACTCGACTTCGACCTATCATCAATCCTCCACTGCCTGCCTTCGAACAAGCTGCCCGATATCACAACTCATTCTGCGAAGACCGGGCAAATAGCCGAAAGGAGGGCACAGAAGCCGTTATCTTACAAAGAGGCTGTGTCCTCCACGTGTTCCCTATTTGGGATTATCCTTCTTGAAGATTTGGTGTATTTTGGTTGTCTGCAAACTGACGTCACTCCTACTGCATTCTGGTGCCGTCTTCGCTAGCTATGAGTCATGACATTCCACATGACATTGCACCACGTACGCTTAGGTGCTTGACCGTTGCCATTTCTTGTCGGCTGCAATGGAGGGACCATGGCCTGCTACAGCAAGCATCTTTGACTATAAGGAGGAGAAAGAAAACAGTAGCGTGGTGTTCAGATGTCTGCTACGCGCCTAGGTGGGAAAGCTTTATCTGTGCGTCAAGAGAGTAAACGTCCAATTTGAAAAAGCACACCATGGTATGTTTACTAACTTCTCGTTCCGGGCAATCCGAGTTCTTTTTGTGACAAAGCTGTTGAGCCTTTTATCGGTAGACTTGCGTTGTGCTTTATTTGCTTGAGAGGAAGAGAAAAAGATATGCAGGATATCGAGTAGGCTTTAGTAAATCTGTAAAAAAACGGTTTTCCAAATTTTAGCCTTCATGCGGCCTACGTGTAACCTCCATTGGACGTCGATTTATTATTTTATTTTATTATCTATTATTTTGAAATGAGCTATTGTTTTATTTTATTATTTATTATTTTAAGACGTTTGAAGTACGTCATCAACGATACTGTTTGTTTCTTTCCTAAAAAGTAGCGCATGAAGTATCGCGTTACTTTTTACGGGTAACGGTAGCGGTATTCCGCTACTTTTAGGTACGTGTAACGATATCGGGATTTCGTTACTTTTTGCTCAGGTAGCGCGTATCGGTATTGCGCTACCTTTTTCGGGTAGCGGGTACAACACTGCTTATTCACTGCTCGCCCTTTTCGTTGACAGGAAACACCGGTGTCTACTGCATGCAGGTATGTGCGATACTTTGACTGACCTACGGGAAGACTACGGGAACACGGGAAGACGTGGATCGTTCAGGGACGCTAGGCTGTGAAAAAGATCATCTTGGCGGTGGCAATTTGTTGAAACAAAAGGTACAAGGCTACGACGGAGACGGTAGCTCCGATTCCTCCTGAACAAGTGTCCAAGCGTGAGAAGTTCGATGTAACCGGAATTTCTTTCACAGGACTGCTCCTTTATCAAGACGGTGATATACGCAAAGCATAGATTGTCGTATTCAGCTGTGCAGTTACGCGTGTGACCCATGTAGAGCTTACGAATAAGTCATTCGTAAGCTCTACATGGGTCACACGCGTAACTACAGTCAGGGAGCGTATTTTTGCTATGCGGTGGTGTGACTTTTGAGAACGTAAGGTGATATCTGTTAAAGTAGTTGAAAGAAGCAGTCTCAGCTTTGAAGTGCTCGCGACCGTTCTGATATGAAATAGCGTCCTTCGACATTCCTGCATATGCGGAGAATATGGGCCCCTTTCGCTCCTCAACACCGGACGTTTTCGATAGAAAACATTTCTCGGAGAACAACAGTCTTGAGTTCTTCCAAAAACTATTGCATTGCACAGCATTGTGTAACTCCACATAATGTGAACCTTAAAAACAACATCAAATGATGCATACTGCATGCATGTTGCCGTGTACTTGATGCTTGCTGGCTTTTTGAAGGACCATAAATACATGCGATTGTTAGAGAGATTGCGCCACGACATGCCTCAACGACGAGTGACAGCACCAGAAAAATAGGGAGAAGTAGTTGTGTTCATTTCGGTGCACCATCGCGTTGCTCTTTTCCTTTAAAATATAAAGGGGGCTTCTCTTCGCAGGAAAATAACAGAGGTGCTCACCAGGACACGTTGGTACCGGTACAAAAATTATAGAAGGCAACGTCAAGAGTCCCGCTAATGCTCTAAAGTAAATGACAAAAATCTGGCGACGTGACCTCACCATTGCGAGCGAAGCCCACAACTACATGCGTTCAATTGGATAACACGAGGAAATGATGCCCAGGCATCGGTCGTTTGGCGCGATCCCAGCGGACGTCGGCATCCGTCTCATATGCGTGGTAGGCTCTAAAACCGTATTTAAAATTATCCCAAAAATTTTTCAGAAGAGCAAACAGACGCAATGGATATAGGTGATGACGAATTTGCAAACGACAACTAGATCGTGATGATGATGATGTAAGAAAATTATCTGCTCGAGAAGCAGAAAGTTACGCCATTGTGGTTGGGTCTACACTCTAAAAACAGGGCTTCACCGCGTAGCACGCTTCTAGCCAGCCATCATCCCGAGTAAAATCGTTCTTTCCTCTGATTTGCTGAAAATGAGGGGCGTATGCCATTTTTGTGACAATTATGAACTGCATAATGTCACAAAAAATGGTGTAAGCCCCATGAAATTAGATGGGAAGAACGTTGTCACTCGGGATGATGGTTGGCTATACGAACATGCGATGTCGTGAAGTTCAGTTTTAAGAATGTAGTGTGTGGTAGATGATATTGATGATAAAAGCGTCTGCGGAGCAGTGTTTGGAATTTGATGGAACAAATCGGATTTAAGTCAAATCCGCAGTTTGCTGAAGGCGCTAAATCAAATCCAAATAAAGTCCGGATTGAAATTTATTCGACTAAATCAAATTACTTTAAATCCGGATTTGTTTTCAGCACGGCAAATCAAATCCCGTTTTTAAATCCCGATTTTTCAAATTCATTACAAATCCGGAAGAGGAACTAAAACTGCTCAACAGCCGTGGAATGGTTTCAGAATCAACCGCAGTTTTCTAAGCTCGGATGTTTACATAGAATACCGAATTACCGAATTAGCAAGCCAAATATTGGCTGACCTCTCTCAACAGTTTAAGGAACTGTAAAGTGAAATTTGACCCCCCTGTTTCTGTGCGCGACCTCGTAGTGTTTGCCTGTGTGATGCCTCACATAGAGCCTAAGCACTCAAAACACGTTAATTATTACACAGAACAAAATTAGAAAAATAAATCGGACGGTAGGTTGCGCCCCGTAACAGCTAAAAAAGTCATGATGGGAGTACTCCCGTCACGTGATAGCTAGGTAATACACAATGAACCTATGACCGGTTACTAATCTCCAATAAACACTACTTTAGAATCACATGAATTACTGAGATAATTCTTCAAAATATTGAAGAAACAGTATCCCAAATATACTGTCAGCGCGGTCGGCGCCCTCTGTTTGCTCTCCTCCCAACTATATCGCACGGCGACGGCGTTTACTGCGGCTTTGCGAGGTTTGTGTACGCAAAAAAGTTCATTTCCTGCCGAAATTGAACAAAGCTTCACCTGACAGGGATGCCAGGTATCTACTGTAATGTTCGGGGATACACCGAGTGCGCTCTTTCGACAAGGGACGTTGTGTATCACAAGATTCCAAAGAAAATGCACAGAAACAAAAGTTGTTGCAAGCGCTTGGTCAAGACATTCGTGAGCCATGTCGTATTTGCTCAACCCATTGCTCTGACGAGTCGTAAAAAATGGTAGCAGCGGACGGTCGAAAACCTCACACACGGACCGCAGTCCCGACACCAGTGCTTCACCTTGTAACGTCTGACGATGCGAACACCAGCACCAGTGCACACGAGGTATGTATTTACCGATACACAGGAATGATACACATATGTGGTTCACTTCAAATTCAAATCGATTTTTGTGATGCCTACGCTGCGTAATGTACCAAACGCACTATCCCCCTTCCCCTGGGGAGCCCTCAGCTCTCGCAGGAGAATGTAAGTGTCAAATAAATTATGCGCTACAAATACTGACCGTATTCTTCATTCATATCAGCGACGCAGGCTTCCATCGTGACTGACAAGAATGTGAAACTCGGAAGTAAAAGCGTTTCAACGCATGATTTACCGTCAACACCTCTCAACCTTTATCCAGTGATGAATTCAACACCTATTGTCTATACACACTCATGCTCACAAGTGGATGAAGCTCTTGTTTTGTTTAACATTTTAACATATTTGTTTAACAATTCTGCATTGCACCTTGCGGGTGCATGATATGATAATATCTGCACCACTGGTGGAACCAGCTGTTGAGTCATTCTGGAAATCTGAAGACAACAGTTTTGAATGGCCTGCTGATACATGACTTGAAACAAGCTGCTTGAAACAACTGCTGATGCAAGTTTGCAGATACTAAACGCTCTTCTACTTTGCAGTGTTGTGCCCTCTGCTTCACCAGACCCGAATAAGTACATCAAATGTGCATCATATCCAGAACTTCCGGTGCATCTCACAAAGTTGCCACAGATGTTCGCGTCACGCTTCTCACCACAAGAGCCGAGTGGCCAAGTGAACACAATTTATCTTGGAAACGTCGGCCAAAAGTGAACAAGATGGCTGCAGGGAACATCCTGCTGTTCTGCACAACCCTTTTCAATGGGACCAGTGCAGCCAAGGTGTGAATTCATAGCGGCTTATGTTTTCACAGATCCAAATGACACCTTGTAGTATTTGCTGTTGACCAGGTTTCCTGGTTACTCGAGCTGATTAATATTAAAGTCGCCTCAACAGACCTCACGTGCAACACCTACCAGCAAGGTCGCAGGCTCCCTTTTGGCGACACAGGTAAGATTATCAGAACTCACAGCCATCAGAGACTGAAACATCCAAATAATCTTACTGAAACACATAACTGAAACACAAGCTTTCGAATAGTGTCTGTCCTTCATTAGGCATGATACAGACACACATGGTACAGATAGTTATACTGATGTACATTAGAGAAAGGGAACAAAGGAGGTTGTGAGGAGGAAATCCAAATTCTTGTTAGAAAGTATTGAGGACACAAAAAAATAATGCAAAACAAGGCACACAGGCTTTGCATAGTCGAATTTTCTGTTACAATAATTCTATCTGCAACAATGACATAAAAGGTACATGTAGTAAAAGGTAAAAAGAACAAGCTTGTACAATTGCAATTGCCATGCTCGGGAATGCTTAGTGGCCATGTAGTCCACAAGAGGATCTTGTAACAGAGGGTTAAGAAAAAGCTTTAAGCTGCGGTCTAGTCCCGTGCATGTGCTGAGCTAAACTCGTGGATGCAGCGCACTTGTAACCACCTTTATAGGTGCAGTTCCA
Source organism: Ornithodoros turicata (assembly GCF_037126465.1). Lineage (NCBI taxonomy): Eukaryota > Metazoa > Arthropoda > Arachnida > Ixodida > Argasidae > Ornithodoros > Ornithodoros turicata. Next base: position 52,093,791 of record NC_088204.1, read on the forward strand.
ATTCTGACGGAAATGCAGAGCTTCTGCTTAGCATGTGGAGAAGTGTGAGCTTACATATACAAATGACCTATCATTCAGGAAACTGCAGTGTATACAAGCTTCGAGATAATGTGTATAGGTTTGATCCGGCACGCTTTCAACGTCCATGACAGCCATGAGGGACCATGTTTCGATATAAAGAGCGTAGGGAAGACACTTAGCCATGACCATATCTTATCTTCGCAGAGGATGCAGATCACCTCCTGAGTGAAACACCAACAACTTGCAAAGATGTGAGCTACAACAGTGAAATAGTAGCGGCCTGCAAAAGGCCTGTGCCTTTTGCAGGCCCCTACAACTACACGCTACCAATGGCTAGAATTGGACTGGTATGAAGAAAAACATGGAAAGTTTATAATAAGAAATTGAGAAAGTCGCAAACATGGATGTGCACAGAAAAGGTCGAAAATTTTTGTCAACGATAGGGATGCCTCTGAAGAGAAGCCTCTGTTGATGCCATTGGCATGACCCCACCTGAGGCCTTCTTATACTGATAAAGTCATGAACTCGAGATGTTTTATTTATTTATTTATTTATTTCTAGTTTTCTGGTGCCCATGAATGGCCAGAGGCCCTCCCTAATGGTGCACCATACAAACAGGCAATACAAAGAAATGAATTAAAACACCATAATTACATAAGATAAAACAAAAACATAAATACTACGACAAAGACAAAACCATGTAGATGGCGAGGCAACAACTGGCCTAGCTTTGGACACATCATGAAGAAGGCATCGAATTTGGCGTACGGTGCCAAATAGGTCACCGCTGAACAGATCAAAAACCCCGGAATGGGAATTATATACAATGTGAAGCCTCAAAGAAGGCGATTTCTCGTAACTGTTACCACATACATAAAATGTTTTTTTGGTTCTAGTGTTGCAATGTGGAGCATAGAAATTGAGCCTTGATACGATCACAGCTGAATCGATATATATACAGGGTGTCCACGCTAAATGTGAACAGATTTTTAAAAAATATATATAACACTTTTTCCAAGATGAAATCAATTGCAATATAGCATATGCTAAAGGGCACTCCCTAGCAGGGCATTAGCAAAGTCCAAAGGCAATGTCTTAATTAACTTTCATTACTTAACTTTTTAATTATAAAAGCTACAAAGTTGCCCCAATGAGAACATCTGTTCCTTTCGGTCACCTGATATCGTAGCCGTTTTCAGAACAAAAATCCGTTCGATAGATCGCCCGCAAAAAATTCGTGAAGGAACGCCATTTCTTTCTTTATTTTGTTCATTGCGCTTCTTAGAAGACGCGTCTTTCTTTCTCTCCCAATGTCAGAGGGAGAAAGAGCACACTATCGCCTCTCACGTCCTGGAAAAAGATTAAAAGGAAACAGAAAATGTAACCCAAGACAAGGCAAGTTCCGATAGAGTCACCCGATACATTTGTTTTTGTTTTGTTTCCGCAAGTTAAAGCTCATCTTCGACGCATGAGGCGGCACTGTGCTCCTTCCCCCTCTCCCGTTGGGGATGAAGGAAATACGCGTCTTCTAAGAAGCGCAATGAACAAAATAAAGTAAAAATGGCGTTCCTTCACGAATTTTTTGCGGGCGATGCATCGAACGGATTTTTGTTCTGAAAACGGCTACGATATCAGGTGACCGAAAGGAACAGATGTTCTCATTGGGAGAACTTTGTAGCTTTTATGATTAAAAAGTTAATTAATGAAAGTTAATTAAGACATTGCCTTTGGACTTTGCTAATGCCCTGCTAGGGAGTGCCCTTCAGCATATGCTATATTGCAATTGATTTCATCTTGGAAAAAGTGTTATATATATTTTTAAAAAATCTGTTCACACTTAGCGTGGACACCCTGTATATAAGTATTCAATAAGGATCAGAAGTGGATGGCAGTGCCTCTACGGGACAAGGAATAAAAGGGGAACTTTATTAAAAACTAAGAGTTTGTAATAAAGTTTCCCTTTTATTCCTTGTCCTGTAGAAGCACTGTCTCCACTTCTGATCCTTATTGAATACCTTTATTTTTCGTGGTCAACCGCATTCGTTTATTTCATATATATCGATTATAGGCAAGGCGATAGCCTATGTTCTCTTAGAGCTTATGGACTGGAACGTGGTTGTGGCAGACACCTGTGCACTGAACAGAAGGGAAAAAAAAGCATACATACATTGTGTTACTGGTTGGTATGCGGTACCACTTGCAAATTTATATGAACACTGTACGGGGATGTTCTCCTTCATTGTTTGCTTGTTTACTGCTATCACTTGTATGCTCATTCATAAACACGGTGATCAATAAAGCAACATTACAAGCTTTGATGTCTGTAGAATGTATTTTACTGTGTAGTGGCTGTCTGGTTATTTCAGAAGGGTATTTGGCAGACCTCTATTGTTCGTGAAAGGGATACTGTTGTGATCAAGCAGTATTCACGACCAAACCATCCAGTGTACTGCTGTCAACATGGGAGGCCTTCAATGCTGCCTACAAGCACCTGAAAGAAAAGTGAGAGCTTCATCTCAGTGAAAGCAGATAAACACATGGTTAGACAGCATCTACTGCATCACACGTCAAAAAGGCAAAAGCCTTTGTATGCTTCAGAGGGAAAGTTTTCCCTTACGGCATGTACAGCACACGCTTCAAGGACTTTTCTGCAGTGCTTTCTTTCCTAATGGTCCCCAGAGCCACCTGGTAAACTGTTTGTAGGCAACGTACCGAAACTTCCTGCATGTACCATGAACAGCGTAAAATTACTATATCTAATTTCACTAATAGCAATCCGAAGGTACACATGGATTAACTCACTTGTTCACTTTGCTGTTCCTCTTAACAATAATAATAATAATTGGGTGTTTACGTCGCGAGACAACTGAGATCATGAGCGACGCCACAGCGGTCGGTCTGTGGATTGCTTTTGCCCACCTGAGGGTTCTTTAACGTGCAATGAAAGCTCATTACACGGCACCCCGTATTTAACGTCCCTCGCGGAAGACGGCGTGTCTAAGCAACTTGTACCCTGCCACCAAGTTGCTGGCGTCCTCGGCCGGGTTCGAACCCGCGATCTCGGGATCAGAAGGCGAACACGCTACCGACTGAGCCACCGAGGCCGGTGTTCCTCTTAACAGCGTACTCGTCGCCTTCTCTTACGTAGCAGTAGGATACCTGGAACAACTGAGTCTTCAGCCACAGTATTTCAAAGTACAGATTTCTTGAAATGCAACCGATGCACTGCTTCAGTAACGTCTCATTTCGCGGCAAGAAAGGCGTTCTTCTGCCGTCGGCATCGGCACGCATTTGCCGCAAGGACACCTCGACCGAAAGAGCAATGCCATATTTCTGCTGAGAGGTTCTCAACATTTTCATTACACATGAAGAGTGTTTCCCACGGCGGCAACATTACTGCAATGACGGTAATTCATCCTCCGTCGACGATTCGGCGGATGATGCGTGTCATGCTGCGTCTACCGCGTGCACTCGTAAGAACAAAAGCTTTGTGGGTGTGACTGCTGCAGTATCGCAAGCTCGAGGGCATTCAAGTTTGGAAAAATCAACATCACACGACGTGGACCTCGAAACAACATTACGGCTTCGCCACAGACCGGGAGGCGGATTAGAAAGGCGACACTAGCCAGAGCCGACACGAGCCAACCCAGTGTTGTGTCTGAGGGAGTACTGAGCTTTGCGCCCGAATCCAATCTTTGAAATTGGATTACTCAAAGAAAAAAGGGATTCAAAAAGAAATATTTCGTAACTTAGATATACTCTTCCTAGGCTTTCATAAAATCATAAGATAACCCGGGGTTGAATATCACTTTACAGTTCTTTTAAAAACCAACAACAACACCGAATTACTAACACGAATTCCTAACAGTTGCGGAACTAAGAAAAGGAGGCGAAACCTGGGAGACATCTACTTTAGTGGAGCTCAATGAGCAGATACTGCGGTAAAAAGAAATGGGAACTTGATTGTCGGACGAATATTGTGCTGCGGGAAACGCAGTGCGTATTACTGCCTTGTCGCTGGTCTTGGTATGGTACACCTGCCACATGATACATTTCTTGATGTGCAGTACGTACGAACGAATGCAAAGAAGTGTGTGAAATAAAGAGATGGGAGAGGAGCATAATGATACAGCACTTAGTGGGGAGGTGGAAGGATAAGATGGGTCCTAGCGCTTAGTACAGCGCTTAGTATAGGCCGTAAATTGACGTAAACAGCGTGCAAAACTGTCGTTGCAGTGTTCTGGCAGCACCACCGAAGATCAACTTTTTATTCTATGAAGAGTCGCCGAGCTTTTCTCAGTGGCTTATTCGCCGAATATTGAAGTGTATTGGATTTAGTGTCAGCACTATATTACACAGTATAACAGAGGCAGCCAAAGCGGGAGCAAGCGCTGGGCCGCAGTCGCAAAACCATGCACGTTGCTCATGCATGGAGGCTGAATTTCATGGCGAATTATGTAAATCCCACTGATCTCTATGTATAAAGGCTGGATCGCGCATAGGAGAGGGGCGCGTGGGAGAGAGGTGTTCTACGAGTGCCTCTGTGTGTGTTCTGCAATAAGACCTCGATCCTTATTCTGAAGGGGCTCATTATTTTATTCACGTACCACATCGCACCACCAGCAATATTGGGTGGGGTATAGACCCTGGCGATGAAACTACCCATTCCTGATCTTAAAATAACGTTATTGTCACGAGTGCTTTGCAGTTGTTCAGCTGTCAGCGTATTTCATTACAGAAATCGATGCGCTGTGCACGAAGAGCATACTCATGCATGACTTATCACATACGCTGTGGGAGCGACTGCACATACGGGGTTAACACAGTTATTTATTAACAGTTTATTTACTTCCACGTACCTCACAAATTAAAAGAACAGTGGAACAAATTGGCATATTGGCGCAGGTTCCTCATCCGCTTCTTCGGCACAGCTGAGCGACTGTGAGGGGAACCTGCAAGCACAAGCGCATTGTTTATAGAAAATACATGGTGTTGAGATTTGTAGGAGCAGCCACAATTACTTTCTTAGTACGTAATGGCATCAGCGAAGTAGCAATGCAAACAAGTCCGAGTTCAGATGCATGCGATACGAATAAAGATATTTTTCCTCAAAATAAAGAGCTTACATGCGAAAAATTATCCCTCTTTCTCTGTCTGTGTGAAGTGTACTGGAAGCTGAAACAAACTGGCATGACATGTCCTTTAGTTTGAAGTAAATTTTGAAAAATACGGGCAGCCCCGCTTGAACTAAATGCAGACGACAGAATGCGTTGGGCCCACCAATATGGCGGCCGGTGACCACGTTGTGGAGCACCCTATGCGCGATCCAGCCTATCCTATAGAGATCAGTGGTAAATCCAAATCTTTGAGGAAAAACGTGATTCAATCCAAATCCAAATCTCTAAGCAACACTGTGATTCAATCCGAATCCCTGAGCAAAAGTGTGATTCAATCCAGATCCAAATCATGTTCATAATGAAGCCGTCAATCAAATCTAAATCAAATCTTGCAGCCTCTTTGGTAGATTTAAGTCAAATCCAGGATTTCAAATCCTCAACACTGCTGCAGAGAGAAGGAAAAGAAAGGGACGTAACAATATTTCGGGGCTTTACGTCGCGAGACGACTGTGGTGCAGGGATATAGTGGGAAATTGCGTGAGAAGAACTGTAGCCAAGTGAGCAATTGCAGCACCACCTGCCATCAATAAAATGACTTGGGTCAACACATGTCAAGACATACGTTGCTTGAACCACTTCATATTTTCCAGTAATAGTCTTGAAAAACGGAACACGAACACATCGTTCCGGTTGGCAAGTTTAGGCATGGGCGAAAATGCTCCACTGCTTTAATCGTTTCTGGAGCACGCCTGGTTTCCTATGGATTGACGTTGTCTTCCCTGAACGGACCTCTACTCTGAACTCTGACCCCACATCGCCTTACTCCTAACTATCCCAGAAATACGCACTAAGGAATTATTTAACAGGATACTAAGGCGTCCTTTCCTGTCAAAATAGACCCCCCCCCCCCTGAACGGACTGCACACGTGGACCAAACAAACCACATTCTGTCGGCACCTTCTTCTGCGGAGACTTGTAACACAAAAATGAGGGCTAGCAGCTTCCTCCTAGTGCAATACGCCATCGGAAGGATTCGTGTCACCGGTCAGCACAAGATCACTACCCGGTAAAAGTCAACCAAGCCCAGAAAGGACTTCGAACGAAGAAATAGCCCATGGAGGTCAAGATATTTTTATATATTTATTTAAGTACGTTAAAGACCCCCAGGGTATAACATAACGGAGTGGAGAGAAGCACATAAGAAAAGTACAATAGAAACGTACAACAAAAGTATTACAAAAAGTGAAAAATGAAATATCAAGTTGATAAGGGAAGAAGGCCATGTGTACCATGGGAACATGTGTACCATGTGTAGCATGATGAACCTAAAGCCCTGGATTGGAGGAGGGCAGCCTTAAAACCAGCAGGGTCGTGTGTACAAGCAACATGTTCAGACAAGAGATTCCAGTCACTAATTGTGTTAGGAAAGAAAGATTTTAGAAAGGAAGTGGTGTTACAATGGAGTAGCTTTATCTTATGGATGTGGTCCAGACGAGATGAAATATAGTTAGCAGGGACTAAGAGACAATCGCGACCGTTTGTGTTGTGATAAATTTTATGGAAGAGGCACAGCCTGGCTATTAACCGTCTTGATGAGATAACATTAACTCCAAGGTTATTCTTTATACGTTAAACACTTGCGTCTCTAGAATAGTTGGAAATAATGAAGCGTATCGCCCTGTTTTGAATTGACTCTAATGCTTGAATTAAGTACTCTTGATGGGGATCCCATATGGCCGATGCGTATTCGCCGCACGAATGCACGGTATGAAAGCAGTTTTACATAAGGTGGTGCAAGGACAAGGTGCCTACGAAGATACCCGAGGCTCCTATTGGCGTCGGCGACGACTTTTTTGGATGTGAAGTGCCCAACGCATACTCGAATCCAAATGCAGCCCCAGATACTTGATACCAGATACCCAGATATGTTGAAACGCATGAGAGCTGAGTGTTGTTAAGTGAGTAGGATGGGTTCGGACTAGTTTGAGAACGTGCAAAAGTCATAATTTTGCATTTCGAAACATTTAGTGACATGAGCCATGTTTTGCAACACTGAGAAATTGTAAAAAGATCATTTTGAATGAGTTCGGACTCTATCTGACGATAAATGACACAGTCGTCAGCAAATAGACGGATGGAACAACAAAGGGATTGGGGTAGATCATTAATGTATATGAGGAAAAGAAGTGGTCCTAGTCCTATTTTCAGTCAAGTTAAATATTCCACAACGGAGAAGAGGGGGGTTGTAAAGTTAGATGGGGTGTTGATCGCAACCGAGAACGTGGCGTTCGGGTACTTCAGAACTTCCCGTGCAGGCCGTTCAAGCCCTTCCCTGAACATCTACGGTTAGACCTAGTTAGACGGTTAGTTGGGTATGCGGAAGCTGACAGCCAAGCGGTTGCTGAAACCAGGTCCCCCAAAGTCGCCATTTTCCCATGTATTTGTTCCTATCCCGATGCGTGCAATGCCGGAGGCCGCCCTTAGATACCCCATTGTTACCAGACGTTGCTTTGCGTTTGATTGTAGCGCGCTAAAGATCCAGTTGAAGCACAATCCAAGCCAGGCCAAGTCACCGAAGGAGAAATGGACGACTGCGCCTGCGGCGCCTGGTGTACGACAGGTACACTATGTGATGCATGCAGCCGTGCACTAGATCCTTCCGATCGTTCAATAAGTTCAAAAACGGGACCAAAAAGTGAAACACGACACAGAAAGTTGTTATACGCGTTGTATTTGGACATATAAAGACTAGATTCATTCGCAGAAACCACAAAAACATTTTGCCGCTAAACTTAGCGCGCTGAAGTGATCCGGAACGGCAACAGTGGGGTATCTAGTGGCGGCCTTCTTTGTTGTACGCTTTTCCGATGTGAGTTTGGGGGACCTGGCTGAAACGTTTGAATGCCGATGACAAACAACTTCTAATGGGTGCCTCCCAGTTGATTTTGCAGCATTTTGAGCGTTGTAATGACACTTTTATTGAGCGACTCAGATGATGAAACATGGTTTCATCACTACCTTAAACAAAACAGCCGTCCGTGGAATGCCGGTACACGTGCTCTCCGAGGCCGATACTCGATGCGATACTCAACGATCAGCAGGAAAGGTCATTGCCGCGAGTTTCTGAGACAAGGAAGGTGTTCTGGTAACTGCCCAGACTGCAGAAGGGTGAAACAGGCCACGCAGCATACTACTGTAGTTTGCTCTGCCGGTTAAAGGAGTCTTTGAAAGTAAAGGAGGCGCGGGAAACTACGAAAAGGCTTTCTCGTTTTTGCAGAAATGCACCTGTCACAAAGCAGGCAAGACAATGTACTCGCCGTTTACTCGCCGTTTCTTGCCCTATCGTGCCCTAGCTATGTTCTTGGTTTCAAAAAAAAAAAAGTTGAAAGGGAGGAGAGTCTCAAAGGCCTCGGACGTGATATGAGCAGCCGAAGCATATTTCGGACAGAAGACGTCGGATTTCTTTTCTCAAGGGATAAAGAAGCTTCAGAAACGATGAGCCAAGTGCCAAGAACTTCGAGGTGAACATGGCGAATTGTAATAAAGGTTTCTGACTCTAGGCCGCATTCTTCCTTGTCGGCCGATAACTTTTCAGCACCCCTTGTATAGGTGCTATATTGTGCAATAGAAGAGGGACGCTAATATATGTATTGTCAACATGGTGGGAGACCAGCCATATCTCTTGGCTGGCTCCCTTTAACTCAACAAACGCACCAGTCTACAACCATCGCAACGCCAACACTCGAAGACGAGCTCACGGCAGGTCTGGGATTGATGTACATGCTAGATGCCACCTCGCAACAAACCAATACTCACGGAGAGTTGCACGTGGGACAGCAGCACGAAGGATATTAGAAGCGGATGACATACCTACCATTGCTTTCTTCGAAGAGGGTCGCTGATGTTTGCCACCGCCCTCTAAACTGGACGGCCCCAAGGACTGCTCTCTCCCTGTAAAGCACTCTACGGATGCCCGCTCTGTCCCTGTTCAGTACCTCAACGGCGGTGCGACCACGGCCACCGTGCACAGCTTTGCAGCGTGCTATTCGGACCTGGTAGTTTATTTCTACCGCCAGGAGGATAAACTGACGTCTATCGCCGACCGGAACTGGGAGCGGGCTGAGTAACTGGAGCGTGCCCCACCGAATGAACGGAATGCTGTAAAGCACCTCGGGCTTGTGCCACAGAAAATCCGGGAGTAGACAGTTGCGGAGAGCGTGCTCCGACGTTTCAAGGGAAGGCCAAAAAGGCAAAAAGGCCTGGTCAAACCGAAGCGGGACATCCTGTCCCTGAGAGGTAAAACGTCGTGCGCAAGACGCCACTGCAAGCTTGCACGGCGCGCATCCAACCAGCCGTCCGTAATAAGAAGCCACGCGATCGGGCGAGGCACAGTCGAGCTTGCCGTCGGAAGGAGCTCCAGAAGAGCGGCGTAAAACCGCTTGACGGACCAGACACAGAAATCCTCCGACGGGAATGACGCGCGTAGGCGACGGACGTTCAAAACGTACTTTCTCAAGTGCGATGCCACAAACTCAGAACGCGGTCTATTGTGCACAAGCGGGAGAAACAGACCTACGTCTGGACCCAAGTAGTATTGCAGGAGATCATGGGCGGGGTGGCCAGGGTCACTAAGGCCGTCGAAAATTGGTACATACGTGCCCGGGATACCCCCTCAGCTCCGTTGCCCCAGATGAACCGAAAGGCTGTACAGTTGCTGCAAGGAAAACCTGACGAGGAGGAAGGAAAACTGACCCGTGATACCAGTATTTGCTCAGGAACCAGCCAGGCGAGCTCTACAGGTGATGGGGAGCACTAGGTCCCTCAAATCAGTGAGAACCGAGACGCTGCGCTCGTGTACACACAACCAAGAAACAGGAGAGACCCCAGTCCTGTTATAGTGGATACCGAGAATCCGCAGCTCATTCCTAACAGGGATCCCGAACGGAGATGGACAGGAGGGAACGAGTTACGTTAATGAACAGCGCAGCGCTTTTTTGTCCATTAATTGATTCGTGCATTCGATACTCGACCGTACCTCTCTAAAATAACGAGAACACGACCTATCGACTCCTCATTACTGAGCATTTAGGAGAGGTCATCTGCATACGCTAACAGAGGAAGGTTCCACGAGCCTGGCAACGGAATCATAACAGGTCGAAGGCAGGTTGCTAAGGTTTCTAGGAAGGAACTAAACACCATGGCATACAACGCCGGGGACGGCCTTGTCGCACACCGGTCGTGATGGGGAACCTACCGGAAACGCCCCCGTTCACGCCGACAACGGCAGAGGAATCTCTGTATAGGGCCTTAATCCAGCCCACCACTACGGGAGGAAAGCCAGCCGCCTCCAGCACACTGAACATATGCACCATGATGCACCCTGTCAAACGCCTTATTCTGGTCAAAAGACATCAGTACCGCGGGTTGCTGACGGCTGTGCGCCCAGTAGATGGCGTCACGCAGGGCCTGTGTGTGCAAGTTGATTGACCGTCCAGGAACAGCACAGCCGTGACAGGGGGGAACTACAAGACCCAGGACTAAGGAAATTCTACACAGAATTGATGTTGAAACTATCTTGTAGTCCGTATTAAGTAGGGAAACGGGGCGAAACGCGTGCGGGTCCGGCTTCCTAGACGGGTCTTTGCAAAGTAACGTTACCACACCCTCTCGCATGGACGGGCAGAGGAGGCCGTCCACCAAGCAGCCATTGAATAACGCTGACAGCGGGCCAGAGAGCGTAAGCCAGAAGCGCTTAGAAAATTCGGCCGGGAGATCATCGGAGCCAGGAGACCTTCCAGTTCGCAGGGCTTTAGCGGCGGCCGTACACTCGTCCAGAGTAAACGGATCTGCGCTAAGCACGAAGTGCTTGTGAGTCGGCAGAAAACTTTGCCTTTCGGCATCAGCAGGCACGACTGCGCCGTACAAGGCGGCAAAGTGGTCACAAAAAAATGATCGAACGGCTTCAGGACTAGCCTGAACAGTCCCGCCAGAGGTCACCAGCTCCGCAACAGCGTTTGGAGGGCGACAAAAGAAGCGGCCAAGAAGAAGGCCAGAGCAGCAGGACTCCTGCGACCAGCGCTCAGCTGCCTGCAACGCTGCAAGGTGTTCCCAGGCACGCATCTTTTGAGATGCAAGCCGTCTCAGAACGTCCTGGATAGCATCGTCGTTGTCAGGGCCCCACGACCCCGGATGACGCAAAATTGACAGCACTTGCCAAAGGTGTTGCATTTCCTCTCGGCTCTCCCGCGCCCGAGTGGCCCACCACTGACGAAAAAGCCTCGCGGCCCCAATTTTCGTCTCCTCCCACCATTCCTGCGAGAAGGACGCCATAGCACACCGAGCCTCAAGCCAACTACTTACACTGCCGCGAATTTCAACGTCACTCAACAGAGAGACGTCCAGCCTCCAACAACCCGAACCACCACGGAGGTGCCGAAACCCACCAAGGAGAAGGAGGACTCCCTCATGGTTCGACAAATCCCCGGACGGACAAACAAAGCACTCCCTCAGCCCGCGAGAAACATAGAAACGGTCTATGCGGCTGTGTGCACCACGGTGCTGGACCACGTGTGCTGCTATTGCCCATTATTCAGGTGGCTGAACGTGTCGACCAGCCCGGGACCATCTACTAGGCAGGCCAACTCGGGGTTCACTGGCCGATGTCTACTGCCGGAACCGTCGGTACAACAGTTAAACTCACCCATAAGCACAATATTGCGGATACCTAGGAAAAAGCAGTGGAGGCTGCGAAAAAACTGCGCACGCTCTCCGCGCCGTGCGGGAGCGTACAGATTAATAAGCCGCACCAATCACTCCGTCATACCCGCCTCCACCATGACCACCCGGCCGTCACTGTCACGGTCGTACCAACGGACGTTACCAAGGAAAGAGGGGAACAATATAATTGCTACTCCTGCCTGATGCGGTGACCCGTGACCGAAGAAAACCCTGACAGTATGATCCGCCTCTAACAGCCTGAGCGCGCGAGCCGACAACAGGCGGGTCTCCTGCAGAAGAAGAACGTCAGCGAGAAACCTTTTTGCCCATTGCAGCACCGAAAACTGCTTGGAGTTACCGCTAAACCTCCTACAATTGAACGCCACTATTCTCAGCGACATCAGAAAAAGAAGAAAGAACAACCCCAAAGGATCGGAGAAAGCTTCTAACCACTTAGCTTATTTATAGCACATTGTTTTGTGGGCTTTTGATTTACTTTCTTGCAATCAACGGTGCGACTCTAGCGAATTTTTGTTTTCGTCAAGCACGCCCATACTATGGGTCGTATCATCTCCGCCACGGCGTATGTACTGTGCGCAAGAACGTAGTTGTTGTTTTGCTCTTGGTCACTTAAAAAGCTGCATTGATAAAAGGGAGAGATAGCCACTGTGTGGGTAAAATAACATATCGAATATCGCACACTTTGGATTCCGTAATTATGAGTGGCATATTCATTCTGTTTTCGTATACACACGAACGCAGCGTGGTCCAAATTCCATGACCAAAACCACACGTGTGTCAGATGAATATTTCCAAAATTAGCTCACTAACTTTCTCTTTAGTGGATTTTCGGAAGCACGAGGATAGCAGAATTGTAGCCACGTATTAGAAAGGCCGCATTGTTTGGTAAGTGTCCTGAAGGTTGCACGACCACCTGATATCGCTTTTAAAAAGCCGCTTGCAAATGAGCTTGCTGCAACGTGGGCCGAACACAATATCCCCGTTTTTTAATCCATATCTTTAAAGATTGTTTTCGATTACTGAGACATGACCTAAGGGGCCGGATCTTCAAATTTTCTATATCATGTAACACGCGCTATGTCCAAATTATGCACTGCGACGGCCAATGCGCACGCAGCCCTGCGCGCGCCAGTTTTGAGAACAACGATAACGCTTGCTGTGCGCAGTTCATGATTAGGCCTGTGATGGGCTTTTTGTATTCTATCCACCTATGCCGTCAACACAGCTTGGGACAAAAGTTTCTATAACGCTGGAATCTTGTATTTAAATTCTTCCAGCCTCCCCTGCGGCCCTCCGGAAACATTTCTTGAACACAATCTGTGAGTTGATTTATTCCAGGCATTCTGCTCAACACGTCCTTCCCTAAGCAGCAGGGGAGGCTGAGAGAAGTTCAATACAAAATCCGAGCGTTTCAGACGCTTTTTTCCTAAGCTGTACTCCCGTAGCCCGAAAACTGCGAGCTTTTAAATCGGCGTACAACCGAAGCGGCGAAACAAGTTTGCTTCTTCAGCTTGTTTTGCAGGCGTCTGGTGAAAAAATCAGGGAAACAAAAAATAAACTGATAACCGCGCTGGCGGAAGGATAGCGGAACAATGATAAGTCGTTTCACGCGGCCTCCGGCTTACTCTCCCGCCCTACCCAACAGTTCCTCCTTTCAGCTGTTGTGACCCATGGCATTGCTTATCTTACAAGGCATTTCTGAAGTAAGGTGAAGCCAGTGTTCAGAGGGAATGTCCCTGAATTCGCCTCATGAGATTTCGGCGCACGTTGAAGAATCCTCATAGGTGGGCAAAATTAATCCACGGACGCGACCACTGTGTCGTTGCTCATGATCGCAGTTGTCTCGCGACATACAGCCCCGAATTATTATTGCTAGAATAGTCTCGCAGGAAGGCGTTGCTTACTCAAACTTGTTCGTGCTGTGCACACTAGGAATTTCGTAGTTTGCGTTGAGCACCGGACAGCTCGGAACACCGGAAGTCTTTTACATTGATCCGAGAAACCAGAGAGTATGAACATACGCGGCAGCGCCGGGTGTGGTCTTTACGCGCTACTTGGACGCCAAACTGAACGGAACACCCTTATTTTTGCAGGAAATTCCGTTATATCGCCTATTGACAATGGACGTGTTGAGCAGAATCCTTGGAATAAATCAACTCACACTGAAGTTGGCAATGTCGGCTCGGTGTTGACCGAAGCCAACGACATGACGCTAACACTGGCTTTCCATCGACTTACTTGGTGTCCCGCGCCAAAAGCAAGCACGAAACACATTCGTTACGTTGATGTCCAGTTACTATTCGAAGCGATTCCTCACTTGAGCCTCGTTTGCATGCTTGAGCGAATTAAACTGAGACACGTCACCTCCAGCATTTTGATTCCGAGACGAGCAGGGCTCTCGAATTTGCGGAAGCTCGTAAGACATGAAATATATAGTATCTGTTTTCGCTTCGAAAGGAATGCCGGTTCCTTTTGAAAGCTTCTTGCACTTCGTGGTCCCAGCAGCTTTTAAACTTTTTTTCGTCTTGCTTTCTGTAACGCCGCGCTCATTGTCCGCCACGGGAAATACGAGGAACAAAGGAAACCATCAGAAAATGAAACGAGTAAGAAACAATGGCAGAAATAAAACGTAGTTTCGTCGCAAATAACCAGTCTAACGTTTAGTTACGATCGCCAACACACGAATACAAATACAAAATTATGTTGGCATAACATCGGTCACAAATCGGTAGCATGTCGAAATGACATCGGCAGCCTGTCGAAATGATATCGGACCAATATCCTGACCCGATATCTGCCCAACTCTGGGCGGTGTTGCAAAGTGTATGTTGGGCCGATATCAGAGGTGTAGGCAGGAGCACATCGTGGTGCTGCTTGGGACAAACAATTTGAGCACAGGTAGCTCACACACTTCTGGTACATCTCACAAATTATAATGTAGTGCAGAGTCCACATATATGATTATCCACTGGATAGTCGCGTGTCGTCCCAGACTGCGGCAAAAGGCAGCGGATCCTCCGAGAGCCAGGATTACAGAGGTATCGGCCCGCCATCGGTCGCTCATCCACAACTGACATTGCCCACTGCCTCATTGTGGCATCAGCCCTGTATACAGCTGTATACATCCCCTCGGGGGATGTTTCAAAACGGATGTTAGGCCGACATGATGGGTGTCGGCAAACGAACACTAGGCCGCTGTCAGTCCAACATCGGTGTGCTGCCTGGGATAGCTATTCAACAAAGACAACCCGAGGAATATATTACAAAATCAACTTCCATTAAGTTGTATATCGAAATAATTGTAAATGTGTATAGTAGCACAATCACAATTCTAGCGCAAATGATAAAACGTGACGAAGCGGTGAAACAAAGCATTCAGGCAGGACCCAGTCTCTTTGTCGTCCTTATCTAAGTTTCTTCTTTGCGCTGTGTTACTACCCATAGCCAGGGATTTCCTACACCCCCCTGCATTTTTGCAACCCCCCCTTAAATTTCTCAGGTGACCCCACCCAGCTCGGCCACCAACACGTTCTGGTAGAGAGTCCGGAGCAGCGAATTACATCCTGTACTGTCAAACTTGGGCTGTAGGACCACAGTCATGCAGATGATCGTACCATGCATTCTGTGTGCTAGGTATTCATTGAGCTTCTTGAGACAAGGTGCCAGTCTTTTTTTCTTTGTCGGTCGTGTGATTATGCATCTTAATGTTGAAAAGCCGTTCATAATGAATCTGTATTCTAATGTACTGTATTCTAACGCAACAACATGTACAAATAAAACGGGAAAGCTGCGCAGAGATGTCACCGTTGTGCCACGATTCTTTCCGTGTCTAAGAAAAAATCCTTAAGTGTAACCTTCACCAAGCATGCCCCCCCCCCCCCCCCCTGCAGTGAATTTCTGGGGAAATCACTGCCGATAGCTGACGCGAGAGTGGAAAAATGGAGAGGTACAACAACAACAGGAACTTTGTTTAAAGATGATGAAAGTGATATGATACCGATAATCAGAACCAAATCTAGGAAAAAACAAACAAAAACAAAAAGAAGAAAGAGTTCGACATTATTATCCAATCCACTCTGTACTACCGTAAAAGTACCGATAATTTTTCTGCAATATCGATATATCGATAATCGATTTAGCGATAGTTTCGCCTCACTACCATAACAGCGTCGCGTTCAGGTGAGAGCAGTCATCGCGACACTTATGTTCGGAAACATGAAATGAACTGATTAACTGCGGGTCTTAGCGCTGCAGCTCTTTGGTGTTTTGTCCGTGGAATAAATTTTTCTTCAATAAATGGGAGACTCCCAGTTGAAGGAGTATCATCACGTGGTATCACGAAAGAAGGCACGTATTGAACTGACCCACCGCAAAATATGCATTATAGGACTGATCCAAAAATTTACATTTTCTTTGAAGGTCAAGGCTTTGCAGTGACAGTAGTGACATGAAATAAATGAGCGTAGTGAAGCTGAGCTGCCGCAGGTAATGTTGCACGTTATTGCGTTATTTGCGAATCAGAACAGCATTCACACCATTCAAAGCTCTAAAGTTTTACATATATACAGAACTGACGTTTTATTAGCCTCAGGTCTGTCTGCAACTACATGCAAATAATAATGATGATGACAATGAGATGTTTCAAAACAAACAACAACAAATTTGCATGCATCTATAGCACATCACGGAGTTCATCGTACATGCTTGCTTCATCCCCCCCCCCCCCTCAGTGTCATTGTTCTTTCTCCCCTTGGATCGACGAGTTCTGGTAGTAAGTATTCTAAATAGAACTACTTCAGCTCCGGAAGAGTCTTCGCCGAGAAGTCTTCATCCCGATGAATGTCGAGGACTTTGAGGTCTGATGGTGACCACACGGCAAGCTTGCAGAACCGTCGCGTTATGTTCAGCTGCGTCTGTATCTGATAAAAATATTTATGAGACCGGGGTAGTTGAGGGCTTCCTTTGTAGCGTTTAACTCCGATTGCATGATGTCTCGAAGCTTCCTCTATGGTGTCATATTTCTCAGCTGACGAAGGACACTTTATTTCTAGAATTCCGTCATCGTTTATCAGCCTGTTGGGGCTCGTGCATAAAAATGACAATTCAGGATCGACAACAAGTACACATTTCTTCACTTTGATATGCGGGTATTTCAGCTGAAATGCTTCAGCCGCATCACTTTCGTGGTCTAGTCCATATTGCACGTGAGGATTGTTTTTCAAGATCTTTGGATACAGTTTTTTCGTTCAGTATGCGATTGTACTTGAAAGATGCTCGATGCGGCCTGCAAATATTGTACACAGATGTTGAAGGGATCCTAATCCTTCTTTGTTCGTGCCATAGTTTTGTTTCGCTTTGCTCTACAGTAGCCTCTTCAAGGTCCTCAGCTTCTTGTACAGTTATCCTTATACCAGACAGAAACTCATTTGCTTTTGCAATATGTATCGTTCTGTCCAGATCTGGCTTCGCCGACCGTGCGCCGTAGTCTTTGTCTCCCGCCGTGCTTCGGAACCTGGGATCTTTGGACACTCTAGTCTTGCCGAAGTTGAGTGCCCTCCTACATTGTCGCTGTCTTTCCTTCTCTTTGCATCGAATGAGCTTCTTGATCGCAGATCTGGGACTCCTTCGCACCGTTCTCTTCATAAAAACGGAGTGCCACTTGGGGCCGCGCATGTTCTACCCGAGGGCTGCTATTTCACATCGTGTAGTGACCCTCTAGGGCAAGCATGACGACAACCTCTACAAAAGTGAGACGTTTAATCAAAGCCCTGAGGCAGCAACATCAAAAGCCGGAGCAGAAAGACCTGGCTTGCAAGACGCCGGTTCCTTTTATCGCTACCAAGTGTTCCACCTTCCTCGTGGCACACTGACGATCCCCATGAGACTTGCGGTGATGCTCATGTTGATGAAGCTGAGGGCAGGGTCGTTACAATCGATGTTCGCATTCCCTGGCTTTAGCATAGCCTACTCGCTTCCCTCCAACTGCACGGGCAACAAGGCTCATGTGCGTTTCTGCAGCATTACTTGTTGCATCCAGGAGCAGCACGTCTGATCTGTCGGCAAAGGTGTCTATACAGCCTTCTGTATTTCCACCATTACATTTTCGCGAAGCAACAGCCTCCCTTTTTCTGTTCGTTGCGGTAGTTCGACAGTTTCTCCCCGTTTCACGGGACAGTATTCACTCGGACAGCCGTCATGCATGCCAAAGACGTGGTATAGTCCATTTTTCAGTTCATGCCGGAGACAGCTGACAGCGTCAGGGGTTACAATGGTCACTGTTTCGGCGTTACGCCTTATAGTAGACCGCGCTAGATACTTCAAAACATTGATATTTGCCGGCGGCAGTATCTTTCTTGCTGCCTTGCCATCGGGGGAATTAAACGACTTGGTCGCTTTAGCTATCTTGAATAGTTTTTTGGTATAGTATTTGACCATATAATTGCTGCACTTAACTTTTGGGGTGTCCTTTCCGTACGGGACAGCTGACTGGACTGTCACAAAAACATTGCTGTCCCCGTCTCCAATCAAGGTAGTGTACCTGATGCCATACATCGACTCACTTTCTTTAAATCCCTGTACAATAATGTCCCTTTCCATAGATGTGGAAGACGACGTCCAATTGCGTGCACATGCATGCGCTGGTTTGTTCTGGGACCCTGAGCGACGGCACACTGTACAATACTTATTGCGGACACCAATGAAAAGTATTTTTCGTGAGAATCAGCCGACTATGACGGCTACTCCGCTACTTGCATTATATCCATGCCCAAGTGATCGTTTGCTCCATCCGCCGTCGACGATTACTGGGATTTCCCAGTACCCGTCCGGATTAGTTGTCTCGCCGCGCTTTACTGGGAGCTCTATTTCTTCCGCTGCAGCAGCTTGCATAGAATCCAAGGGTGTGCCATGTACATCTTCACCAATGCGCCTCTCACACTTAGCATTGAGTGAATACGACAAGAAGGACATGTTGATGACTGCTGCTAGCTCCCTGGCTTGTGAAAATCTAATGCCGACCGCGAGGCACCCCCTTACATGAGTAAAAACTTGCAGCCAAAGAGACGACGGAGACACAACAACACGACAGCGGGAACTGCAGTTCCCGCTGTCGAGTTGTTGTGTCTCCGTCCTCTCTTTGGCTGCAAGCTTTTACTCATAGCTATGTAACAACTACCCCAAATTTCTACCTTGGTGACCCTCTTACAATGTCGTTATTTATGCTGGCCTTTGCGGCCACCTCCTGGCTGCGGACGTAATGCCTCAACGTACACAGTGGAGCCTTAGAGCATTGATACTCGAGGGTGACTACTAGTCCTACTCTAACTTCCTTCTGAAACACAAGTTCTCCGCAAAAGGCACAGGGTTGATTATGCCGAATTACTCCTTGTGCGTGTTCGTCTAATATGCGATGTAGACCAACGACAATAGATGAACGTAGCGTTACCGTGCTTTTAGTTAGTTAGTCAGTTGGTTTTTAGTTAGTTAGTCGATTTAGTGATTCTGCTCGATATGAGTGAAACCTTGAAACACGACACAGTTCCCATCACCTTCAGGTGAGCCTGTGTCCCAAGGACGTTCCGAGGAACGTCTTCCTGGGATAATCCACTATTATACTCTCGTGTGGCATATCCGCCGTCCTTGCCTGAGCCATGGCCAGGACGGGTGTGCACCGAAATAAACACTTAAAAATAAAACATGAAAAAATCCACGCTTAAAATTCCAGCCGCCCATCCGGTAAAATAAACAATTTAAGGTTCCTCGCCCTTAAAATCTACACTGTCAAAATAAATCGTAGTCAGGCCTAGCAGCAAACTCTGCCGTACGTTATTTTATGACCAATACGATATCCTGTTCAACTGACGTTCCCAATTCACATCTGTACAAATCCATAATATTGGCATCCTCAATTCACGTCTGTTCCATACTTAACTATGCCAATAATAGCTGGAGAAATCGAAATATCCAGTTAGAGTGAGACGATGACGCGCATGAATACAATAATATTTTTATTCCGTGTTAGCGCCGCGAAGGAATTGTGTCCATGAGTGGCGTACAGATGAGAGAGGACAATAGGAAGGAGTTGGGGCAGGAAGGTTGGTATGCGTCCTGGGCTGACTTCGGGGGGAACTATGCCTACTACATTCATCTCGAAAGTCTTCGGAACACCCAGGGAAAACCTCAGACCGCAAAGTCGTTGGTAGGATTGGAACCAACCACCTCCTAGTCTTTAGCGCGACCTTGGCAACAAGAATAACACACACACACACATTCCCGAGTTGAGCTGGAGGAACAATGCCGTTCCTATATACGCTGGATGGCCGTATGAAATAAAGGGATAGTTTGTACGTTTCTGTGTCCGTTCCCTTGTTTCTTCCCAAACTCAGATATGTGCTGCCTACGTAGTAATGGCAACTGGAAATGGTAGAGGCATGGACGACTACACGTGGGTTCAAGCTGGCTGACACTTCGTATCCGTCTTGTTTATTGTTCTCCTTTAGAGTAAAAATACAAATATACGAAGTACGTAGCCACGGATAATGCGCACACAACACACTTCCAGTAGGGCGAAACTGTCGCTCTCAGACGAATGCTAATTCCAAGAGTGAAGAGCGTATTATTTTCCAACGTGGACGTAGAAAGCTTCGGCTGTCCACAAACTAGAGGGGATGGATTTTGAAGGATTTATTTCTGCGAGTTCATTTTGCGTAGTTTATTTTTCAGGGTGTATTTCGACCACATTGGTATTTGCATGATTTATTTTTAAAAGTTTACTTTGGAAGTTGAATTTTTAAGCAATTTATTTTTTGACGTTTTATTTTTCAATGGGTCATATCAGCGTCGCCCCCGCCCGGATATTAACAGAAAAAGGCAATTGGACTGTTCGTCTGCGCCTCCCGAGCAGTGAAGTCAAGGAGTTCCGGGACAACAACAACAATAGATGATAACGATGAGATGGGGTATTTCACCGCCGTGGTGCGGCACCCTACCCCATTGCCCGTTCCGGGAAGCCAATCAAGAGGAATGGAATAATGTAAAAGGGCGGTTCAAGAAATTCGTTCATCGCACGTCTGGTACAATAAGTTCGACAGTGAATCCGGCCCCACAGTTCTGATGGTAAAAACTGCTGTGGACATTACTTGCGTTCTTCCCGCTTGCATGTACCATACTTTATACGAAATACTTTGTTAGGCACTTCCCCCTTAGGCACCCTAAATGCACCTGAATGTACCTCACTTGTCCGCGCGTATCTCTGCTTGTTTCTCTATGCGCACGTTTCATATACATTCTCATGTGTGTAATGCGTGTATACGCGCATACGCGCTTCTTTCACGTAAGCGTCGTTCAGCGAACAAAGGTGCGCTCCTCTTCTGTGACATTGCATATCATTGTTATGTGTCTTGTACGACTATTGTGGAATCCTTCGAACATAAAAGCGGGTCGGAAAAACTGCTAAAAAATACATAATTTAGAAGTCCCTTCTTTGCCATGCCAAGCAGAATGCGAATACCTTGTTGAGAAACGCACACTAAGTATTTTGTACCGGAGGGATCCAGCAGTGGGAACGGAATTACCCGCCGTTCTGGCAGTCGTTTTTCTTTTCTTTTTTTTTTTGTATGTGCGGTTCTACAGTCGTTTCCTGCATAAAAGTGGTATCCAACCCCAAAGCTGACACGCTAGTGCATGCCTGATATTTTTTAGTCAAGGTCGGATGTGGTGTTCTTGAAGAACAGGTTTACGAATACAGTGGATCTTGCCGAAGCATGCTCTATACTAACGCATATTCCACCTTTCCAGTAGGGTTAATAAGTAAATAAAATACACCGCCCGGAAGAGAAAAAAATAGAGCTATCCTTTTGATACAAAATTTTTATGTTCGAGATGTATACTTCATTTGTAAATCGTGTGCAAATATTGAGACAAATCACACTAGGCAGCTTTTTGGCGATACTGTAATTTGTACAGTAATTTGTAATACAGTAAAACAAAGTACGCAAAAGTTTTTATAAGTTTTTGCATGCGGTAACAGTCTGTTGTGCGTAGAATATGTGGGGGAAAAAGTTAACTGTGTGGCTTCTTTGCGGGGCGAATGAGGTGCTCTCAAATTGCAAGGAGAGCGCAGTTTGTGCACGCGCTGTTGTTCACGCGGGGACGTTTCATTATTTTCTTTCACGGCCACTGCTCCTTGGGCTCAAGGACTGTTGAACTTGTTCATCACACACGATGTGATTTGATATAAAAAAATAATGACGCATATCGGAGAGCCCTAGGTGCCAGCCTTGCCTGAATTGAGATGAAATCGGCCCCGTAAACACCTTCCGATGTACTAATACTCGCTATTCTATAAATTTGTTTTACCGCACGTAATGACATTATCAAGAAATATTTCAGTTTGTGCTGTTCAGACGCAGTTTTTTATTTTTTTTCGCCTAACGGTAATGAAGAACGCAGGGTCCCCTTCCCCATCTGAGGTATAACCTCAACCGGATTGCTTGGACGAGCCATTTTCTAATAAAAACGTCGATGGCTCGCATATATGTATTCGCCGCACTTCTCAACACATAACCATGACGGAAAGTAACTGTTAGCCGCCCCGGAAGCCCTCACCAGAGTGGGCGCCGAAGGGCAGGCCTTACGAGGTTTGTTGGACAATATAAAGTAGGAATGAAGAGAATTTGAATTTACGATCTCGTTTATTTGTCACATTTAAAATTTGTGTGTTGTATCTGCCCTTCCTGCTACGCATGCCGATTGGCAGCGCATGCAGTATGAATAAATAATAATAATAAAAAAATGAGCGTTTTCTTTTCTTTGTTTACAATACCCTGCAACAATAAGTTTACCCTGCCCCGAGCAAAAATTCGCCTCGGGACGGCTCTGGTTCTGAGGCTGAACCAAACAAACAGACGAATGCAACACGAGCCTCAAGTGCCTAGGAACATGAACAATTGAAATATGGCAGTCGTCGAAAAAGCCCGCCGCTGTCTCACTTTTCTAACGGCTGTCTTTATTTCAACAGTACCATGCACCGTATTGCTCTCCTGTAGGTAAGGTTAGGTTAGGCTTGGGCTTGTCCCGACTGCCGACGCCTCTGGATGTGGACGCACTGAATATGCAAGCAGGCTGTGAACTGCACAGTACTTGCGTATTTCTTTTCCCCTTTGTACACCCGAAGTAGAACGTTTCAACCATTGACAGCTCAAATAAGCTTGAGAAAAACCAACAATTCCCGAATATGTGTGTTCATTTTTGACTCCACTATGGTCATAACCACAAGAAAAAGCAGCTCCCAGTGCTTCAGACTTGAGACATTCGAGCAGAACATTCCGGCTCAACCAGTTTCTCAACCACACCTAAAATGTGGACGCAAATCGCCGACGCGGGAGAACGAGCTTCCTACCAAATGATCGGGAAACGATGCACCTACAAGCGGCCTACGAGGCTAGCAAGAATGCTAAGCAATGGCTCTCAGGCGCATGCGCACAGCCCAAATCGCACGTACGAGCCCCAGCGGTCCCCGTGTCCGCGACGGCAAAATGAGATACGGAACACGAAGAAAGAGGTAACCGGAAGAGCGCGCTTTCCTTTGGAGAGAAACCACGGGATGGCGCCAAAGTGCAGAGAATGCTAGTAGACGGCAAAACCACTATTTTTATGCGTAGAGATCTGGAAAACTACTATAAGTTTGTCGAATTTGTTGATTGAAATCGGTTCCTAGACTGTTACTCTAGGGAATGACACCTTTTGGCCCAGGTATCGCAGTCATGGGTGATGTGAGAAGCGATTTCGTTATATCTCCCATTGACTGCCATGTATAGGAAATCTGACAAACTTTAATTCGCCAAAATTCAGTGGTTCGCTTCAGGTCTCCAAATATGTGTGATTCCCTAGATAAACTCGAGAGGAACACCCCCGTACCTGTTTCGTGTGGAACTTTAGCGTGGTTTACGAGATCCCTACGAACAAAAGTTCCCCATAGACTTTCTTAAGAAGTGAGTTCGCCTTAACGTGAAATACATTGACACTTTTTCACACACAGTAAAGCCACTCAATAACCAAACTAGCCCGAAGAGTCTCTGTAAATGGGAATGGTTGTGCCCATGTATTCTTTTTTGCGTAAGTTCTGTACTTTTGTAAAGTAATTTTGACAGCCCTGCAAATAGAAACTGGCTTCAGTGTACACAACAGACGTATCAGAACATTTTGCTGAAATATAATATAAGAGCAGAAGCAATTTTGTCACAACTCAAACTATATTTTTCTTTTTTATTGTCCAGGGATTTAGGAGACAGAGTAGGACTTTCTGCCCTCTGATGTTTTGACGAACTTGATAGAGTTGTAAAACCTGAAACAAAATAAACAAAAGAAGTATAAACAGTTTTATCTTTCCTTTTTGAGTTTAACAAGCAGGTTATATTTTACCATTTGTGTGCTTTTGTATTCTCTGTTGATGAAAAGAGTACAGGAATAACAATGCAGCACATGATCCAACAATGACCCGTTATCTTGAAGAAGATGCGAATTTTTCTTCAAGTGTGCTAATTGTGACGAAAGAAATACACATTGATAGTTGTACATAAACAACAAATCTCGATGGACTGAAATTTTAGATATGTGGATGTTACCACATCGTGTAGTTTCCGTCCAAAAGTAGGACTATACCCGACACTTTTGACTCGTGGCAGCACTTACGGAAATAAACGTCCCCTTTCAACTGACCGTCAATTGACTAAAGTCAACGTATGCCAGTGAAATGTCAATTTACATTTAATCTATGGGTGATTCATTTCCTATCTTTTTCTTATTAATAATTGGCCGGTGCCTTTATATTGACTGGTGATTGACTATTTTCGATTGAGATTAGGAACTGTATTCACTGACTTTTATGTGCCTTTTTATGGACTGGTGATTGACTGTTTTCAGTTGAGAATGGGCACTGTGTTTATTGACTCTGTGTTGATTGACGCGGTGCTTGCGAAAGCTGCAGGTGCCCTGTGCCTCCTGAAACAACTGGTACGACATCCCTGCTAAGGCCAGGAACCACAGTGTACAGGACGTATTGAAGGGTTACTTGTTCCCAGTAATACGCAAGACACAGAAAAATGACCTACAGGCTTCGCACAAAAAGAAAAAGAGAGGAAGAAAATGCTCAAAAAACATTGGACATGAAACACCAAATTTTGCACTCATTTGCACTCGCAACATTTGGCTTGCACGTACCTTTAAATTGCATCCAGTACATCATGGTTTGCCGAATGGAAAGCATACACGATTCACTAATCCCAACACACACAGTCGGAGCACATGTTGCACGGACACACAACCCATATCCGATGCACAAGGCAGTTCTCCAAACGTCGAACACACAATCCTCGAAACTTCGAACAGACTGGCGCTGCAAACCTCAATCAAGATCATCCTTAGTGACGAACACCAGAGTTCCTCAAACGAAATGGCAGAACGAATAATTGCCCAAGCAAGTGGCACCAGACACACTTCGATGTGAGAAGCAGTTGCAATTTTGCACACGTGTGTGTGACCGTTGAGACAGGAAACAAGCTGTACCCACAGTGAATGTCACGCTGGTATTGTTCCAACGTGAATGCTGGAATAGTACACCATTTTGTAACTCACGTCCTTGCAATCGATACAGTCCCACGGTCACCTATAACGAAAGAATACAATTAACCTCGCTAGTAGCGTACATCATCGCTTCACCGATGTAGCCAATCCTCTCCTGCTGCCATTTGCAATGCGTCCACCGTCTGCAACAGAATGTACTCGATGGTAAAGGCGTCGTACGATGCATTACAGCTAGGATGACTTACCTCAAGCAAACATTAAACCTGTACTTGAAAAGCATGGTTATCATCCTTCTCAAAGGCGAGGTGGCGAGGTTGCAGCGCAGACTGCGACAAGAAAGGGGCAGGAATGCACTGCGGAAGAATACGCGGTGCCATGTCACTCCTCACCGGTGGAGCGTGGAGCGACGTAGTACGCTCCAACAAAGGTACACATATTCAGCCGGCACACGCATTATTCAACAAGCACACGAGTACACGGTTCAGGAGACACACATCTTATTCAGCGGGCACAAAGCCGTTTCATACCGACGTGACGGCTTGCTGTGACGGTAATCGCTGTGCTTGCTATTTGATAACCGCTACGGTTGCTTCCAGACGGTTACAGTTGTGTACCGGCTGCACTTTCTGAGGGAACTTTTTTAACCGGCACGGTGTCCGTCACAGGATTTAGAGTGTACGGCATTACTCAGTGGTTAATTTAAGCATAGGCAACACAGACTTGCATGTAACCTCTCTCCTTGTGATGAAATGGCTCAAACTCATTGCAAAAGTATAAACAGTGATTGTTTCCATTCATTAAAAAGACAGCCCGGACTTCAACGGATATTCAGGTTCCGCTTGTAAAATATTGTACTCCACACATACATACACTCTGTCGGACAACAAGTCTCCAAAGCAAATAGTCTGACAAATCAATTTAATCGAAGAGGCTCGCCATATCTGGTTTCTGCATCAGCCTCAGTCTGGGACAAGCGGCGACTCCATTAAGCACATTACGGAATGTTTAAATGTTTAAACATGGGCTGGGTAAATTCCTGATTCCTAACTATCTCCATGTTTTCGCCGTTACGGTGCTGCTTTAGTGTTGCTTTCTTGTATAGTGGAACATAGCATACAACCTTTGCCTCGAGATCGAAAGGCAATTTGCTATTGCAGATTACTGGAAGCTTGAAATGACGATATGTGGCAGCATCTTTACTTGATATTATTATTATCGTGAGTGTGCAATGTACAGTATATTGTGTTATTGTACAAATTTTTCTTTATGCAACCGTACAGACACAAACTATTGTACTGGATAACCAAAAAGGTGGACAAAATTTTTGTTGCTTGGTACCAGATGTGCAGAAACTTGGAAAATTTAGAAAAGTAATGCAAAATTCGATTTGCTGCTAGTTGACTCTTGGCAATTAAAATGCAGTCAATTTGTGTCAACTATTTGTTAATTGGCTTTTGATTGACTAAAGTCAACAAAAAGTAAAAGAGTGTGGGAAGTCAATACGGTCAATAAAAAGGAACTCAAGTGTCAGTTAAAAGTAAATTTTCGTTTTTGTAAGCGAAAGCAAAACTCTTTGAAGTTACGATGTGTGGCAACAAAAAGATTTTGCATGTTGACAAGGACGGTATAGCACATCAACATAGATGAGGGGCGAACACGTACAGACAACATGGTGGCTGCAAATTCACAATTGAAGGTTTATTCAACAGAACAAGAAACGGAAAGCATGAGTAGAAAAAAGCAGTACCCATGCAAGGCGTGGACAACCACATTAATATCTGAGAAGGTAGGATCCGGAGAGCAATAAAGAGAAATGATTGTTCTGTGTGAAATAGGGGAACTCTGCAAAGTTAGATCCAATAGGGTGTGGTAACCTGCATGGTTCACTGTAGCTGCGACACACTTTGAACAATTCCAGTAGTGGGGCTTCAAAGACAATGAACTTTCGCTGTTTCACTATGCATTCAGGTGTAGAGGATGCATCTGTAAAAAAAAATAGTTAGCGTTCCTTAGTCATAACTATGCCTCAACAGGAAGTATTCCTGCACCCTTCAAAAAAGTTAGTAGTTATCATCGGTTTCTTCTCCCACTGTTGACGTCATACTAATGTTCTGCACCTGTCCAAAGCCTCCAAAAATGTCATAAAGTCTGCACTACGTAACAAATGTAGTGGTCCCCCTGTGGACTTGGCAAAATCTGCGGAGTGGAGGTGGATGTATTCACTGGCCCACATCATGTCCTTTCAAGTGTCTTTGTGTCAACATGTAAGGAATGCAAAAAATCAACATCTGGAGACAGACTCACCCCTATTCTATCTCTTGAGCAATCATACAGCTGTAGCTGGTAGAAGCAAGAAGGGGGGACGAAGCCACAGCCAGGAAAGCTGTCACCCACGGCAAATCCGGACCATCATTTTTTGCATACCTGCTTTCAGTTATTTCGGTCATGTTAATTCGAGAAACTGGATCGCATAAAAAAGAGTAATAAGAAATGCAGAGCACGTTGAGCATTAATCCTTTATACATTTCTCCATACATGCAGACTCCATAGTGGTCGTGGAGACAATGCTGCAGTATGCATGGTCTAGTTCGAGTACAGTTGTTGTTTCCTGCAAAGTAGTGAAGTTGATTGTTACAAAATATCTCTGGTTCTCAAGCATCTCCTGCATCTCTGCATCTCAAGCATCTCTCTGGTTCATCAGCATCAGTGTTATCCGATACAGTGACTTCCATGCACACGTCTATGAAATCATTTCAGTCGACTTGAAACAGTTTTAAAACTATTTCAAAGCAGAAATTTTCAAAAGATGATGAAATGTGAGATCTCTACATACAACGAAGCAGTCTGGCGCCACTTCAACACTGGAATGTCCCTAGAATGAAATTTGTTGATATTGACAATGTCCAGTAAGGGACAAGTAGCTGGGATAACATTAGTTAAATGCAATACTTCATCGCTATATTATAATTTATACATGTGTGACACCTGTACATACCTCAGACGTTTTGTTGAGTTCGTCACCTCGGTGAAGCACAATAACTGGTGACTGAATGGCAGGTTGCTTGGGACGCTTTCGCAATTCGCATGCTGCGGCATCTTCGTAGTCATCGGCAGCAAAATGAGCTCAGCGAACACGACACGACTGCTTCGAAGCACATTCGTTCGCGCACTGTCCTGTGGAATCTTGTGGTAGAAAACGCCCGTCGTCGAAGATGAACAAATTTTGCATACCCTGACACCACACCGTACACCAGTCTTATGTAGGTCTTTCGAATACGTGACACAGCAGCGACAGACAAGTCACAGACTTTAGCTTTCTGCTTCGCACGTAGTATTATTTATTAATTAATTAATTGATTATTATTATTATTTCGTAATTATTTCTCACGTAGTACGGGATTGACCAATCCCTGGACTGCCTGTACCCGACACCCGAGTTCCTCTTTTTTGCTGTTCGTTGGCAGCACCGTCCATGTTCCGGCAATCTTCAAAATATTTATATGTAAAAGATATGCCGAACTAAGAGGAAATGCTTTCTGTGTGCTACTAAACAATGATGTTCTGTAGGATAGTGGGCAAAAACATGGGGGTTATTTTTCACTTTAAAGTACCTTTAACATTTTGGCCCTACATTTTAAAAATATTCATTTTTTTTATTTGCTTGGTTCCGCTTCAATGCCCCCTAAATAACCAAAATCCGAACTACGGCCTTGGAAGTCCTTTGGCATAAAACATCGCGTCATGTACTGAAAACAGGATATCAGGGCTTCGAAGGCTGCAAGTACAACGAGGTTTTGTTCCAGTGTGACTACCTTAGTCGAACGGACTCAAGCTGCGCCCACAGTCAATAACCCGCACATGGATATGGATTTCTCACTCACCGAGTTCAGAAGTGCACTGCTGCTGTCTCGCGATCGGTCCTCTCCCGGCCCAGGTAACGTCACACATAGGGCTCACCGCGTCCTCGACAAGATATGTTCGAAGTATCTGCTGGAGGAATGTAATACGTAATGGAGGTCAGGGAAAGTACCTGACAGTTGGAAGCGCGCACATGTTATTCCGCTGTTGAAGCCAGGTAAACCGCCATCGCAGCTTTCCTCCTTTAGACCAGTTAGCCGACTAGCTGCCTTGGAAAGTTAATAGAGAGTTTTAGTGGAAGTTTTAGTTTTAGTGGACGCTACAATAATACGGTAAGCTCTGTACTACGGACGGAGCAGATATACGTTATAGTAAACCGTGCTCCCATCCGCAAGGTACTTTCGACGCAAGATTCACCAAAGCGGTCGGCTGCAACTGAGTCGCACGGGAAATACAGCTCAAATATAACAACAACTGACGAGATGCTATTAAACGAGAAGTATTAATTTATTTTTATGGTATTTGATGCTATTCTGTGCACTTAGTATGCGTTACTTTGCGACCTTCACGAGTGAGCCGCTGAAGCCTAAGAAGTAGTCGACGCTAGCCGGTTATTTGTCCCTCTTGCAGTGCGCATGCGCAGGGCGCAATGTGGCGTGTGCCGCGTCGGCCGCGTCTCGCCGTCCAAGGAGCTTGTGTTGTGGTTGTGTTCATTTTGAATGAGCCTGCTTACTGACCCGTTGTACCTCTCTTCTCTCAGCTGGCGAGAAATAGAGGACTTGTATTGCATTGTAAGTAGTAGTGATCTACCGCGGTGTACCTCTGAGCGTGGTCGTTTGAACATAGAAGCTCTCCACTGACAAGTGTTCCGTACGTACTTTCGGTTTGAGAAGGAACATCTTGGACTGCTCGTGTCTGCACTTCGGATGCCGACAACAATCACCTCCGACCAGGGTGTGGTGGTGGCCGGAACAGATGCGCTACTGATGAGTTTACGGCGCCTGGAGTATCCAAACAGGTTATGTGACCTAGAAACAATCTTCGGACACCACACATCGACACTTTCAAGTGTACTCATCGACACTTTCAAGTGTACTCAAGCATGTGTTCGCCCATATAGACGGAACGTTTGGACACCTGTTAGGCAACCTAAACAACCACACCTGGCTCACGTTGGACACCCTTGAGTTGTTTGCTGAGGTATGTATCGTATACACATACCTATGATAAGCAATGCCTGAGTTTGGGCAGCACACCAGTGTACCACACATGTGTCCAGTACGCCACATGTATACAGACCCCCAACACCCCAATGGTTTGACAACAGCCCCATTTTTTGTCCTGTGTCTCACTGTTACAATATAACTACACCGTCTTTTCTTTTTTTGCAACCCTCACCCCTCCCCGAGCTTGTTGTGAATAAACTACTGGCACACACAACACACAAAGTACGACATTGACGACAGCTAACCACTGACTTTGTGTACAAACAGATCAGAAGTATGCAAGCGAGCTGGTGAGCATTTGATGAAGACAACATTTCCTTGAGTTTGAGGTACAAAGAAGAATACAGAAAGACAGACACTATACAAACGGGACTCAGTGTCTCGCTTCTGTAGTGTCTGTCTTTCTGTATTCTTCTTTGTACCTCAAACTCAACGAAATGTTGCCTTCATAGACAGACTGTGTTGTCTGTGTGTTATCCAAACTCAGGTATTCCTAAACGTCGATCTTGTCCAGTCTTCACCAGTTAAGCTGTGTGTATGGTATTCTATATATTGTGGTGTCCTCTTTGTACACTCTTCCTGAATTTCAGGCTGTGCACGCTAAAGGGGCCCCATTGAGAAACTGTTGGGGTTTTGTGGATGGGACGGCGCGTGCCACCTGCCGACCCTCCCTTAACCAGAAGGTGTATTACTCCAGCCACAAGCGTCTTCATGCCATAGAGTTCCAGGCTGTAGCTGCTGCAAATGGCATGACATGCGAACTTGATGGCCCTTACCAGTGGCACAGGCACGATGCAGGTACGAAAAAAATTATTCTAATACGACGCACAAACATTGTTTTAATGTGTCATTTAGTTCTCCTCCTTACCACACAATAATTTATCTGCTATTTACGCTCATAAGAATGCTATTCATGCAATTCAGTACTTAAATGGAGTTCTTATACAGTTTGTGTAAATTGTTTATGCTTTAACGGCTTTCAGGAATTCTGCGAGAATCCCATCTGTAGAGAACCTTCGAGAACTGGTGCAAGGTCATGAATTTGTCATCTACGGGGACCCTGCTTATCCGCTGTGTCCCCTGCTAATGACTCCATATGCTGGATCCCATCTGAAGGGCTATGAGATGGAGTTCAACAAAAAGATGAGCACTGTGAGGCAAGCAGTCGAATGGGGATTTGGGAAAACAGTACGGGAGTTTGCATTTGTGGACTTAACAAAAAACAGAAGCTTATGCTCCAGTATGTAGGTCAGCTTTACAGAGTCGCGACAATATTTGCTAATTGTCACACTTGCCTCTATGGTAGCCAGGTAACAGACTTTTTTGATCTTGAGGTGCCTGCGCTTGAAAACTACTTGGTTCCCCTTCCCACCACTGCTTAGTGAATACCGAAAAGACGAGTGAAAGCAACCTCGATTTCATTTCATTGTACCATAAAAGAGCATCAGGCCTCTAGAGGCACGATGAGAAAGAGGGGGAATTCAGTCATGTTGTATCAGTAACTGCTGAGGTGAAAAGTATTTTTTTTCTGTAACATATGCTGCCACTACTAAGATGTAGTGACTCTGGCCACTTTAAAGGGGTTGTAACACGCCATCCCAGGTTAAACGTAAACGACAATTCTGTGCAGATGTGAAATGTCATTCCAAGTTTTACAGGAAAGAAGTAATACAATCATACAAAATTGGTTATAAAAGAAGGAAGTCACTCAAAAGGTTAGCCAGCTGTAGGACTCGAACCCACATCTTCTGGATTACCGGTCTAGGGCTCTTACCAATAGAGCTAAGCTGACACGCCTCTCCAGTGATTTCGAAGGGTGTGCAACTTCACAGGAGAGGCGTGTTAGCTTAGCTCAATTGGTAAGAGTCCTGGACCGTTTAATTCAGAAGATGTGGGTTCTAGTCCTACAGCTGGCTAACATTTTCCAGTGACTTCCTTCTTTCATCATTAATTTCTTAGGCACTTGAGGCTTTGTTTGTATTTGTCCTTTCTATGTGTTCCAGCCTCAAAACACCAATTCCTATAATCGAAAATTAGCACCATGAATACTGAAACTCAACTGGCTTTGACATCACAGCACGCGCCGTGCATGGTGTAATGAACAAAATCTATTAAAGTGTCCCAACCCTTTTAAGTGATGGGTAACTTCGTCAAGAACTTGGAAACTATGCTTATTGAAGCTTCATTTTATTACTTTGCTAACGTATCACAAATCCTGTCTCGCTGTTAGCTAACAAGGATTTAACAACTTCAAGGAGGGCTTGCTGGTGGTCGAGTTGCAGCAGCCGTGCACGTGATTCCTCCATGTAATTTTCACGTTCCAACTGGAACCTCGCTTCCTCAAGGTCCAGACGCCAGTTCTCCAAGGATATTCTTTTTTCTTCGATTTCTGCCTCTCTCTCGGCACGTCTTTCAAGAAATTCACGGTTCATCAGATCTGCTCTGCATTTTCCTACATAGTGTGTGGACATAACATGACTTAGATATGGAGCAGATACACAAAGATAACTGAGAGTATCACTCCTGTGTTTCTGTATGAACTGCGTGAGAAGTTTGTAATCGTCACGATGAGTGTTACTACTTCTGTTTTTGCCCAGAAACACTGGGAGGTGAATAAGACGAGGTTGCTGATATCATTGTCTTCATTCGCAGCACATCACAAACTTCACAAAATTTGTAACAAATACAAGCATGCTGAAGA
The DNA here is from genome assembly GCF_037126465.1 of Ornithodoros turicata. Classification (NCBI taxonomy): domain Eukaryota; kingdom Metazoa; phylum Arthropoda; class Arachnida; order Ixodida; family Argasidae; genus Ornithodoros; species Ornithodoros turicata. The sequence continues at coordinate 52,127,033 of NC_088204.1, forward strand.
ATAGGTGACGCTTTTGTAACCATATCACACAGTAAAACAATCACTCTAGGAACATCTCCAATGTAATTCAGTGTAACTGCAGTAGTCACATGCCTAAAATGAACTGAGACATGACTAGGCAGTACAAGCTGTAATTTGAACTGCTGTTCAAACCATATAATTGTCAAGTTTTCATGGCTACTAACCTCGGCTCTGCAGCATTCTGTAACTTGAGCACCCTTGGACAGGTGGTGTATGTGTGGAGCTGGCAGCTTCTGTCCCATTTTCAGACGATGTATGTCGATGACGATATGACGTTATGACGATGTCCCATTTTCAGACGATGATACATAAATGTTAGCCGCAGCAATCGTATCCTCCACTGTGCTGTTGCCTCTTTGTTGCAGCATTGTGGCTACCACAGCACTGATTTGAGCCAGTAGAAAGGTAGCAGGAGTGCTGCTTCCACTGCACCTGGAAGTGGTCAGTGATGCAGTACAGGTAAATCAAAGTGAGTAAGTAAGAAAGTAAATAAAGTAAAGAAAGTAAAGAAAGTACAAACAATACGCAAGCATTCTAAGTAAGCATCGCAATCAGATGGGAGGAATCACCATTTTTGAACACACGTTATGTAAAAGAAAGAGCCACATAAGAAGTGAAGTATGTTATCATGCAGCAAACTTTCGTCATTAAACCGCAAAGACTTGCATTCAGCACTGGGAAGGGACATTTCAATTTCCTCTTCCTGTCCTTGCACCACAGACGCAGTGCTTCGGTTGCAGGGGTCCGAAGGGCTCACATCATACACTGCAGCGTCCAGAGCAGCACGGTCACGAGCTGCGACAGCGATTTGCCTCTGTGCAGCTACAGCTCTTCGCGGCTTAGCCACAGATGAGACGGGCGCACTGCATAGACCACTTCTTGACTTCTTGATTTGATGTCCGAGCCCAAATCAACAACTTCTTGCAGTAGCTGTTCCCTTTCTGTGTACTGCTCCTCGGTTCCAGATCTAGCGGCACAGAAAACAGTGAGACATATCCTTCCCGCACAGGGGTACTAGAAGAAAAAACAAGCACTGAAACTTACTTTCTTAGATTTATTCTGTCTTGCCTCATGAAGTATCCGAGGAGGAGGTCCAACTTCTCTCGAACAGCGCGGGTGCTCAAATCTTTCTGGGCGGACGCTCGTACGTTATTCGTAACGTCCAGCCACCTGGCACAATTTTCGAAAGGATTTAACGCAGTCACTTCACGCAACAGACAAATGTCGTCGCCTGCACTGAAGCGGTTTCGTGGGTGCTGCGTTGCCGCCATTTTTTTTTAAATCTCGAACAAGTCGCAACACTGCGAGACGCTTCCGCGGTACGCTTCTACTGTACGCTCGTTATTTGTGAAAAATAGCGTACGCTCGCAAGGCGCACTTCCGTACGCTACCAGTACGCATGCGCAATGATGGCAACGTTATCTTATAGCGTACGCAAAGCAATAGCGTACGATCCACTAAAACTCTCTAATGGAGCACATGATACTCACCTGACGGGTGTGGTGGCTCAAACATCGCTGCGTTTTACCGCAAGACATGTCAGGCTTTCGTCGGCAGATAGCAGCAGTAGATTGGGTTTTGGATTTAATCACGTCTGTGGAAGAGGCAAAGGTGCACAAGAAGACGGTGCTGGCAGCCTTCCTCGACGTTAAGCGGGCGTACGACACTGTAAGATTTTTGTTGATGCCACCCTGTCTTCCAGAGCACTCACATGGCTGACTGATTTTCTCCACGGACGCGAACTGTCCGCAGAAGCCAGGGTGACGCAGACCTTGTGACGTTGACCCATGGCGTGCCCCAGGAGCGTTCTGAGCCCCATCTTATTTACAATTGTAATGGCTGGTCTTCGGCGCTGCGTCGGCAGGAAAGTGGCTGTTCCATCTATGCTGACGATATTTGTCTCTGAACCAGCGGCAAATCCCGTTCTGCCCTCCAGCGACGCATCCAACTGAGAACAACTGGGCGAGGAACCCTTCATAAGTTTAAAGAAGGGGCGGCCGGTATATGTGACATTGAGCCGGAGCCGGTCAATGATGGAGGTAACGAATTGGGGAAGCGCTGGGGGCTTTAGAAGCCGCAGGTCCGGATCCACTTTGTGCAGTTGTGAGGAAGATGGAAATGTTATCTTTGGGCCTGGGATAGATTATTATCTAGAATTTTCAGGGATTCATTGACACTAAGCTAAAAATGATGCTTATCATTCTTTACGTCATTTCTACATTGTTTTACACTGTTACGATATCTGGTGAAGGTTCTGTCAGACCCAGTACTCCTGGCCTGTCGAAATAGCAGTTCCATAACTTAAAAACCCGAGACTGGGGGACAAAAAACAACAACACAGACAAAACAGACCTTGTCTGCGTTGTTGTTTTTTGTCCCCCAGTCTCGGGTTTTTAAGTTATGGATCTATGCCGCCAGCTTGCTTGCTACCTCTCTATCCTCTCGAAATAGCAGTCTTTTTCCTACGGGAGAGTTTCTTAACTGTGCTAGAGAACCGTGAGGCATCACTGATAGACCGTACTGCTAATAGGTACATGTTTACCAGTAATGAGATTCAGTTTACGTTTGAATTGTATAGCCAATTTTCCTCAAGTGAGACTTCAAAAACCTGGCGTAAATGCATGATAAAAATGTCAGGGTGATTAATGTAATTAATGCGATTACAATTAGTTAGCATTAGACGTTCGTCTTGCTTCTCTTATCTTCTATGATGCTTCTTACATTTTTATATATTTTGACTAGTATTTTGATTAGTGGAAAGAGAGAGGGGCCGAGAGTCTAGTTCCTGGCCACATCCAGCCCACGAACGCTCTGCCCTCAAAGCTCTCTTCACCATTCTGGATACCATAGGACTTCTATCCTTATTATGGAGGGGCTCATTATTTCATTCCCCGCATCACCACCACCAATGGGGTAGAGTATACCGCTCCTGGGGATGAAACTCCCCATTCATCATCTCGCAATAAAGTTGTTGTTGTTGACTAGTGGAAGGTCCGGTATTGATTGGAAAACGCATTCCCAGAATTGAGGGACACCGCCTCTTAATGCTGGCTTGACCGGCACACTCGCTGCCCTCCATTGAAGCAATGCATTCCACCTGTTTTGTTAGAATATCTGTTTACCTTGAGCTTTAGAAATAAATGCCAACACATAGGTGTTGCTATGAGAGGTCCCTCGGTGGTGTACAATTGGAATGGAAGCGCAACAGCGTCCCAACTTTGTTCCTGGAGGACTTATTTTGACGCATGAAAGGTGAAGTTGTCTTTTACGCTTTGCAGTTTTGTGCGCAACTGTGGGATGCTCCAGTTTTGTTCCCACGACAGAAGAAGTTATGACTGGATCAGTGTGGTTTGCGAAGCGTACCTTGATCCCTCAAGAAAATATCAAGGGGCGGTGTTGGCTCAGTGGTGTAGATGTGGTTCATAGCTTTCGAGTACCGCGGTTCAATTTGCGGACTGCTTCGTTTCTCTTTTTTATTTCTTCTTCTTTTTTTAAAGAGAGTTATGAGATTAACGGCAGGTTCGGAGAGTCAGAATTTTGGCTTAATAATGCCGTACATGCGCTATGTCGTTGTGCACGCCGCTATGGCCGTTCGGTTTGATTTCTTGCGATAATACTGTGCGACCTCCTGTGCGCTTAATATGTAAATAGGAGACGACTTTCCATTTCACTCCGACTTACTTCTCCGTCACAGGAATCCCCGTTTTGCACACTGCCACGCGTGTTTGTTGTAGATACCTGTCGATCATTTAACATACATTCCGAACTTGTGGCTTAGCCGTCCTTTGTTCCCTGTCAAGGCGAAACTCATCCAATTTTCATTCACCGAGATCCATGTGACGGCGGAACAATTATGTGGGAAAACTTTGGCGCGCTCTAATAGTAAAAGCAATTAAGATGAGCGAATTACCACGCGTGTTTCTTGCATTGCAGATACATGTCAATCATTTAACATAAATTTCGGACCTGCGGCTTAGACTCCCTTTATTCCCTAACTCGTAAAATTTTCCATTTTCAGCATTGTGCAAGGCCGTAATCGCCTCATGGTTAACACGTTCGAGTTACCAAAATAATGAATATGTTAAAAATACCGTGCGTGCTTATTGTCAGGTATACAGGGTACGTAACGTAATACTACCCAAAATTTTATTAAATCCGCGATTGATTTGTTTTTGTCGCAAAAGTCGTTGAATATATCTATTCCCGATGGGGCCAACTCAGAGGTGGTGCACTGTAAACAATTGCCGTAAAATTTACGGTCAAAATTCATTTTTTTGCCGTAAAACGAACAGGTATGCTACCGTAATTGGAAATACGGTCCAAATAGTGTAAGTAATGCGGCACCAATGAAATGTGCTGTAATTATGATGGTTATCACCGTAAATAAGACGGTAGTGTGTCCGTAATCGTGATCCCGGTCAAATGGCTGTAGATTTTACGGTAGTCTGCCATACTTTCACCTTGTCTTCCAGTATCTGACATTGTGCTACGCTTGCTGGGTATAGTGAATTTTAATAAATGGTTGGCTGCTGTACATGTATACATGCATATGGTGGCACAGTGTTGATACGGATTGTATTTCATTAGAGGCCAGGTCCACACTTCAATTACTTCCATATTTGCTGCTGTATGTACATACCTCGACATGTCGTACAAACAGTGGACGTCATTGTCTAGCGTACCGTATGCTGTGAAGACAAAAACGCAAGAAAAACAATCACGAACAGACGGGAGCGTTTACTGTTCAGGATATTTACATGACAAAGAACACGTGTGCAGCGTATACTATCAGCAGAAACGCAACGACACTGGAGCCCAGCCTACACTGCCAGCCCCTTCACTATTAAGGCTACTTACTCTGGGGAGTGACAGACTTCAAATATACACAGAGATTACATAAACGGACAGAAAAACACGTGCCAAAAAGAAAGAGAACAGGGCTCCAGCGCGCAATTGGCTCAATGTTGCTGGCAGCAATGTAGCCGCGTCGGCGCCATTTGCAGAGCCCACGATAGCGAAGGGCGCACACATTGTCATCGCCAACGTCATTTTTAAATTCCCAGACCGCATTTGCAAGTGGCGACGGGGAAATCGATGCAAGTTCCATGTGTCCAAATGCAGTGGGTTTCAGGTATACAGGGTGTCCACGCTAAGTGTGAACAGATTTTTTAAAAATATATCAATCACTTTTTCCGAGATGAAATCAATTGCAATATAGCATATGGTGAAGGGCGCTCCCTAGGGGGGCATTAACAGACTCCTAAGGCAATGTCCTAATTAACTTTCAATAATTACCTTTTTAATTATAAAAGCTACGAAGTTGCTCCAATGAGAACATCTGATCTCTTCGGTCACCAGATACCAAAACCGTTTTCAGAACAAAAATCCGTTCGGTAGATCGTCCGCAAAAAATTCGTGAAGGAACGCCATTTTTTTCTTTATTTGGTTTATTGCGCATCTTCAAAGAAGCGGCTTTCCTTTACCCCCAGTGTGAGAGAGTGAAAGAGCACAGTGCCGCCTCATGCGTCGAAGATTAGCTTTAACTTGCGGAAACAAAACAAAAACACAAATCTATCGGGTGACTCTATCGGGACTGCCCTTATCTTGGGCTGCATTTTCTGTTTTCTTTTAATCTTTTTCCAGGACGCAAGAGGCGATAGTGTGCTCTTTCATCCTCTCGTATTGGGGGCGAAGGAAAGACGCGTCTCTAGAGATGCGCAATGAATAAAATAAAGAAAAAAATGGCGTTCCTTCACGAATTTTTTGCGGACGATCTATCGAACGGATTTTTCTTCTGAAAACGGCTTTGGTATCTGGTGACCGAAGAGATCAGATGCTCTCATTGAAGCAACTTCGTAGCTTTTATAATTAAAAAGTTAATTATTGAAAGTTAATTAAGACATTGCCTTAGGAGTCTGTTAATGCCACCCTAGGGAGTGCCCTTCAGCATATGCTACATTGCAATTGATTTCATCTCGGAAAAAGTGATTGATATATTTTTAAAAAGTCTGTTCACACTTAGCGTGGACACCCTGTATATAAAGCGTTATTTTTCTCAACACTCACCTCACATTGCGCTGTGATCATATTTCGCATTGCCGAAAGGTGTATCCGCAGCGTACGGTTAAATGAACTGCAAAGTGAATTTCAACCCAGGGTTATCTTATGATTTTATGAAAGCCTAGGAAGAGTACATCTCAATTACGAAATATTTCTTTTTCAATCCTTTTTTTCTTTGAGTAATAGAATTTTAAAGATTGCATTCGAGCGCAAAGCGCAGTACTCCCTCGGACACAACACTGGGTTTGGTCGTGTCGGCTACGGCTAGTCTCGCCTTTCTAATCCGCCTCCTGTTCTGTGGCGAAGGCGTAATGTTGTTTTGAGGTCCACGTCGTGTGATGTTGATTTTTCCAAACTTGAATGCCCTCGAGCTTGCGATAGTCCAGCAGTCACGCCCGCAAAACTTTTGTTCTTACGAGTGAACACGGTAGGCGCAGAATGACACGATATCATCAGCATAATCGTCGACGGAGGATGAATTACCGTCATAGCAGTCACCTGGACATCGTGAGAAACACCTTCTTGTGTAATAAAAATGTTGAGAACCTCGCAGCGGAAATATGGCGTTGCTCTTTCGGTTCAGGTGACCTTGCGGCAAATGCGTGCCGATGCCGACGGCAGAAGAATACCTTTGTTGCCTCGAAATCAGACGTTACTGAAGCAGCGCAGCGGTTGCATTTCAAGAAATCTGTACTTTGAAAACTGTGGCTGAAGACCTTTCTGGTAGGTGTTGTAGGTGAACTCTGTTGTGGTGACTTTAATATTAAACAGCTCGAGTAACCAGGGAACCTGGTCAACAGCAAATACTACAAGGCGTCATTTGAATCTGTGAAAACACAAAGCGCTATGAATTCACACTTTGGCTGCACTGGTCCGATTGAAAAGGATTGTGCCAGACAACACCATGCTCCCCTCAGCCATCTTGTTCACCTCTGGCCGACGTTTCCAAGATAAAATGTGTTCACTTGGGCACTCGGCTTTTGTGGTGAGAAGTGTGACGCGAACATCTGTGGGCACTTTGTGATGCTGCACATTTGATGTACTTCTTCTGGTCTGGTGAGGCAGAGGGCACAACACTTCAAAGTAGAAGAGCATTTGGTATCTGCAAACTTGTATCAGCAGGCAATTCAAAACTGTTGTCTTCATATTTCCAGAATGACCCAACAGCTGGTTTCACCAGTGGTGCAGATATTGATATTCTCATATCATGCACCTGCTAGGAATGCAGAAGTTAAAATGTTAAACAAAACAAGAGCTTGACCCACCTGTGAGCATGAGGGTGTATGGACAATAGGTGTTGAATTCATCACTGGATAAAGGTTGAGAGGTGTTAACGGTAAATCACGCGTTTGCACGCTTTTACTTCCGAGTTTCACATTCTTGTCAGCCACGATTGAAGCCTGTGTCGCTGATATGAATGAAGAATACGGTATAACACATAATTTACTTGGCACTTATATTCTCCTGCGAAAGCTCAGGGCTCCCTAGGGGAAGGGGGATATTGCGTTTGGTACATTACGCAGCGCAGCCATCACAAAAATCAGTTTGAGTTTGAAGTGAACCACATATATGTATTATTCCTGTGTATCGGTTAATACATACCTCGTGTGCACTGGTGTTCGCATCGTCAGGCGTCACAAGGTGAAACACTGGTGTCGGGGCCATAGGCGCCGACTGCGGGGGGGCGCGGGGGCCCCTGCCCCCCCGGAACATGAACTAGGGGGGGCGCCGCCTCCCCCGGGAAGTCCCGCTAAGAGACTGACACCATACTTTGGGGCTCGGCGCGCTCGGGTCAAAAGAGCGAGGAGGCACCAACCCAAAAATGCATCTTGCAATTTGTAAAACATGTATCCGCCTCCATACTCATTATCACAGTAGAAGGTGAGGCGAAGAAACACAGAGGATGACACAACACGTAGCCTGAATTTCGCCCAAAGCTATCACATCAATGAAACGGAGCAGTCAAAAAGGTACCAGCAGCTGCCAGTGAGGTGTAACGGTACATATTCATTGGGAGCGGGTTCAACTCCGCTGCTCCATTTCATTGACCATAGCGCATTTCGGGCCAAACACGGAGGATTCAATACATTTTGTTCTTTTTGCACTCAGTTTTCAAAGGCGTAATGCGTTCAGTTGTGCACATGTTCACTGTTTACGTTCTCTCTGTTTTTTCTTTTGTTTTGCCTTTTCTGTTCTTCCTTCCTCTTATTTCTATACCAGTTCTGCATACATCATAGGATCCCGCCAGTGTGTGTGATTCTTGAGCTTTAGTTTTGTGTTCTTCATTTCTCTTTCCGTTTCTTTCCTTCTTTTCGTTTTCTTATTGTCTTTGCCTTTTTTGACTTCCCCCTTTCACTTTTTTTGGAATAGCAAGCCGACATCCATCTGGATTACCTTTCCTTTCTTTTTTTTTTTCTTAATAAGCATACCCTCCCCCCCCCCCCCCCTGCCAGAGTACTTATTTCGCGGTGCGCCCTTGCCCCCTCCGGGGAAATGAAAACTCTCCGCCTCTGGTCGGGGCTTGGGTCCGTGTGAGAAGTTTTCGACAATCCGCTGCTACCATTTCGTACGACTCGTCAGAGAAATGGGTTGAGCAAATACGGCGTGGCTCACGAATGTCTTGACCAAGCGCTTGCAACAACTTTCGTTTCCGTGCATTTTCCGTTGGAATCTTGTGGTACACGACGTCCCTTGTCGGAAGAGCACACTTGACGTATCCGCGAACGTTCCAGTAGATACCTGGCATCGCTGTCAGGTAAAGCTTTATTCAATTTCGGCAGGAAATGAAATTTTTTGCGCACGCAAACTTCGCAACGCCGCAGCAAACGCCGTCGCCGTGCAATATGGTTTCGAGGAGAACAAACAGAGGGCGCTAACCGCGACAATATTTTGGGATACAGTTTCTTCGATATTTTGAAGAATTGTCCCAGTAATTCTTGTGATTGTAAAAGTAGTGTTTATTGGAGATTAGTAGCCGGTCATAAGTTCATTGTGTATAGGTATCACGTGATGGGAGTACATCATGACTTTTTTTAGGTGTGTCGGGGCGCAACCTACCGTCCGATTTAATATTTATAATTTATGCTTTATATAACGCGCTTTGAGTGCTTAGGCTCTATGTGAGGCATCACACGGGCAAACACTACCAGGTCGCACATAGAAACAGGGGGGTCAAATTTCACTTTACAGTTCCTTTAATCATTGCACGATTACGTCTTCCTCACTGGGCAAAACGGAGGCACTTCACGAAGCAGATTAGAAATTCAAACCCCACTGGCGGAGCAAAAAATAAAAGTACTATACTCCTTAACACTATACTCCTTAATAAAAAACTATACTCCAAGAAGACGGGTACTTTCGCCTTATTGCACGCGAAAAGGAAAATGATCCCGTGTATTATTTCCAGGTACCGTTACTTGCCTGCAAACAGCTGCCGGCTAGAAGAAACTGAGCAAGCTCCGCGCGTATATGCTCACTGATGTAGCCTGGAGGTAAATTATCTTACTGATGTGTTAGATTACTTCTGGGTCCCACTTCAGTGCTTCAAGGTACTAAACGCTAAACTGTTGTGCTGAAAATTTTGTATTCTATGTGAAAAGATCTAAGAACATGTGTATACGACATATCATGCGCTTCATATGCGTACGTACTTGTCGATGTGGTGTTACTTGTAAGATGTCGTGATTATTAAACATGTTTTATGTGTTTTTGACCCCTGCCTGCTTTGTTTGGTTCACTTCTGGGCGCACCATCCTTCCTGGCCAAGTGGCGTGGAAAGGCATCCAGACACGCTTGGCCTTGGGTCACTTGCTGAAAGAAAGCCCAGGAGGGGGCCATCTCTGTTGCATGGTTTCTCGTGCCACTGAGTGAGTATTTCAATTTTTTACCATCGATCAGACTTGCATCACTTTATCGTTTCACTTCTTCACTCTGCAGCAGCACTTAAATGATCTTCCTTTCTTTCTTTAGCCGGATGTACCGCCGTTCTTTAGTGACTGTAACATATGTTTGTAGTGTTCATAACTTAAATGTCTCACCTATGTCTAGAAAGGTAAAACCGAAGGAGCTGGTGTCCCTTATAACTTCACGTGCAGTTAGGGCATTTTGTTGGGTTGGCATGCTTCTTGTCCACCCTTGAACATTAGCATTCCTTCGCGATTGAAATCGCGGTTTCTTAACCACTTAAAATTTGCTGCAATAAGTGCATAGCATGACGGATAACGTTCGCTGTCCCTCTCCTTATTTTTTGTCAGAGACAAAGTCGTTGAGTAAAGCTACCGGTCGCTGGCTAGTAGATGTAGCTGCCTATTTTAATATATTGAGAGCTTCTGTTTCTCCCTATCAGTAAGAAAGTATGGTACCCTCTGTAAGGCTGGTGCACTACGATGCTGTGCTCTGGTCTCCACAGTATTTATTCATCCAGAATGCATTACAAAGTTGTTTATTTGTTATGACTATAGTCTAAAATCTCACTAGTAAAGAAAATCCACTTTGATCCCAAAATGTTATACTGATGCAACGTAATTGCAATTAGTGGGTAAAATGGATGCGAGGCAAACGGGGAGGTGGTTCCAATCGTGATTTGCGCTCGGAACAAAGACATCAGTGTTAGGTTCAACATGGAAATTGTGTGCTTTCTCTCCCTTTTTCTTTTTTTTTTTTTTGTGATGAGTAGTACTGTGCGGGACGTGCATGTGGCATTATGAAGGACGTTAAGGTGCAGCGAAATTATGTGGCACATATTTTATGGAAAAAACACAGGCGTGCAATTTTCTGGCGCACGGTGAGATTAGTGCAGTGATTTGCTATAAGCTATCCATTTCATTCCTGCATACATCACCCGTGGCACTAGTCACCAAAAGTAAAAACATATACTTGCTTCACCGACGGCGTGCTGATTCTTTCGTTTTACACATACAGGGTGTCCCAGCTAAGTGTATAGAGATTTTTTTAAATATATATAACACTTTTTCCAAGATGAAATCAATTGCAATACATATGCTGAAGGGCACTCCCTAGGAGGGCATTAGCAAAGTTCAAAGGCAATGTCTTAATTAACTTTCATTAATTAACTTGCTAATTATAAAAGCTACAAAGTTGTCCCAATGAGAACATCTGTTCCTTTCGGTCACCTGATGTCCTAGCCGTTTCCAGAACAAAAATCCCTTCGATAGATCGCCCACAAAAAATTCGTGAAGGAACGCCATTTTTTTTCTTTCTTTTGTTCATTGCGTTTCTTAGAAGACGCGTCTTTCCTTCATCCCCAATGTGAGAGGAAGAAAGAGCACATTATCGCCTCTCGCGGCCTGGAAAAAGGTTAAAAGAAACAGAACATGCAACCCAAGATAAGGCCAGTTCCGATAGGGTCACCCGATACATTTGTTTTTGTTTTGTTTCCGCAAGTTAAAGCTCATCTTCGACGCATGAGGCGGCACTGTGCTCCTTCCCCCTCTCACGTTGGGGATGAAGGAAATACGCGTCTGCGAAGATGCGCAATGAACAAAATAAAGAAAAAAATGGCGTTCCTTCAGTAATTTTTTGCGGGCGATCTATGTAACGAATTTTTGATCTGAAAACAGTTACGATATCAGGTGACCGAAAGGAACAGATGTTCTCATTGGGACAACTTTGTAGCTTTTATAATTAACAAGTTAATTAATGAAAGTTAATTAAGACATTGCCTTTGGACTTTGCTAATGCCCTCCTAGGGAGTGCCCTTCAGCATATGCTATATTGCAATTGATTTCATCTTGGAAAAAACTACCTGTTGAATTGCTTGGCATGTATTTCCTCGAATAATGTCAAAGTAACTGAAGCGTGGTTATTTGGTAACCAAACGTGTTCTTTTTTTACAACAATTCTAGACCACATTTGTAATGACAAACACTCTAACATCATTGCGTCTTCACACAGCCACTCGACACAAAATCATCAATAGTTAACAAAATTTAAATCAGGGTATCGAACCGAACTCGAACCGAAAACCGTACCTTTTTTAAAAACCGTTATTTTTTTACAAAACCGAACAGGAACCGAAATTTTCGTGACACTGTTGAACACGAACCGGAGCAGCCGTAAAAAATAATAGCGGTAACCGGTTCGCAACAAAACGGTTCGGACGTAAAAGAAGTCAGCATAAGAGTTCCTCTCAATCCCCGAACGAAGAGACATTGCTATCATCATCACGCGTCCATATCATGGATTTCGGAAATTTTCATCTAGCAGTCAAACGAGGACGTATAGTAAGTATACTTTCAGTGGCTTTTTAACACGTTGAATCGTCCGACACGAGTAGCGCCCCACGCACGAGCAGCGGCGTCTACTCTTCAGAGACGAGGCCCCACGCGACCGAATGAAACAGGAATGGAGTAGGCCAGTTATGTAGCTCTATAGGACGAATATGTGATTAAGTGAGCCCCCAACATTTCCGTTTACACGTGAGCAGTAACAATTAAACATGACAACAAGAAACATGAGAAGTGGAGAAGGAGCGTACGCAGAATGGTACGTGCCTGTTTGATTGGTCGTGGTTTGAAAAGTAAATGCAGTTCTGCTTATTGGTAGTGCAATTTTGTCGTTACACATTGCTTTTCGGTTGTGAATTACCTGGTGCACTGTTGTGAGCTCGGACACAGTAAGGCTGGCAGGCTAATTTACGACATGGTTCAGTATGTTTCTGATCGATTCACGCTGTGAATGCAGTCTGTCTGCAAGTACCGTCGTCTATGCAACGTTGTCCATCTTGTTAGGCTTCCTTTAAGTGTATCTTGCTGGAACCGTGCGTGTGAAACAAAGAGATTTTGGGAACAGAAAGTAGCAGGACTACACCGCTTCATCGGCGTGGGCTCTATTTGCAATAACTGTTCATCCATTTCTCCTTTCTCTCCCTAAAGCGAGTACCTGACCGCTGAAAACGTCAATGCAGACCACAGCAGTAAGCTATTAGCCACGCATTTCCTGATAAAAGCAGTTTTATGGAAGATATAAATGGAAGCGGGGCGCGGACAATTGCTCACTGGACAATTGCTCACCGGACAGTTGCTCACCGGACAATTGCTCACCAAAAAACTGCTGAGGCCGGACAATTGCTCACCACAGAACCGTTGAGGCCGGACAATATTACTCACCGCCTCTTTCACGACACTTATATTGAGATTTTATTTCGCGTTTATGACGCTTGATTTTTTTATGCTATAGCTGAACTTCTTTTTTTAGTTGTCTAAGTTCCTTCAAATAGATCTAGGAAATCCACCAGTGAAGAGGGTGAGGCGAGAGGTCGTCCACTTGCAGACACGCATGAAGCGTCTTGGTCAGAACCTGCGTCCATGGGGCGCTCATATAGGATTTTTTTCCAAGGGGGGACAGCAAAGTGCTTCCAGTGGGGCAAAGCGTGCAACCACCTCACCTCCTTCCTTGGGGACGGACGCTGCGGACTGTGCGGGTGTTTACAGGTTCACATTATTATGACATATGAGAAAAAAAGAAACAGTGCACAGTTTTCACAAGTGACCGTGCCCTTCTCTCGGTACACCCGTGCCTGCGTCACCAAGATACAAGCCGCGGGAGATTTAAAAACACATCACTATTTAAGCGCTAAAATTCACGAATTTTCTTTGTCTGTCCAAGTCGGTTTAGCGAACGAACGCCACATTTTAGCGCAGTTAGGCTTAGCAAGGCGGACACGACTGAACAGCATGTTGGTTAGTTTATTATTAGGTTAGTCTAAGTTCGCTGTTGGCAGTTTCCCGCGCGCGACTGTGCATTTTATAGTCAGATAATATTTATTTACAGTAGTTTATTTTGCAACGGGGATTTCGGTCGGAGGTACACCAAAGTTCAGTTAACATAAAAAAAGTCAAGTATATGAGCGCCATAAACGAGAAATAAAATCACATCACATAAGAACGCGAAATAACATTACATATACGTGCGGTGAAAGAGGCGGTGAGCAATTGTCCGGCTTCAGCGGTTCTGTGGTGAGCAATTGTCCGGTGAGCAATTGTCCTGGATCCAATGGAAGCATATAAAACGGGGCTGCGGGGCTACCGGTTTGGGAACCGGTTCGATTTTTAGCGTGGCCGAACGGAAACGAAATGAAAACAACGCGAACCCGATCCGAACCCGTATTTTTTGCGGTTCGATACCCTGATTTAAATACTCCACCGTCCAAGATGGCGCCTGCTACGGGAGTGTGTGCTTTCTGCTTTGAGAAGATAAGTGGCAAAAAGCAGTTCATTCGTTGTTGTAAGTGTTCTCACCAATTTCATGAGAAGTGTGTTAATGTATTAGCTTCCAAACTTGATCAATTCTGTTCTGGAACGGCTTCGTGCACGTGTGATGACTGCTCTGCGCGGGCTGATGATGGTAGGGACGGTAGGCATAACGCTGCCGTGCATCCTCGTGGATCTTCCACCGACTGCGACCTTCTTTCCGCTGTGCTTGAGTTGCAAAAACAACTATCGTTCCTCATGGATGAAGTTATCGCATTGCGCGAAGAAAACCGCAGCCTAAAGAAAATCGTGACAGAAGGCTTTGCGGGTAACACTAACCAATTGAATGGAATGCGCCGTGAAATCGGACATCTTAAACACAACGTGCGTCCGGCGGTGTCCGCCCATTTGGTCGAACGCCGTTTGGTCGAACGCCGTTTGATCGAAGGCGTTTGATCGAACGCCGCTTGGTCGAAAGCCGTTTGATCGAAAGCCGTTTGATCGACGCCGTTTGTTCGAAAGACGTTTGTTCGAAGGGAATTCAAAGCTGCATGCACTGTGTTGTCCGCACCACTTTTTCTGTAACTTTTGACTCGAGCATACGGAGCAGGCAATGAGTGTCCTCTGCTTTTTTTATTTCTTTTTTTTTTTTTTTTTTGCTTTTTGCAGCCGAAGAGGGGAGACCACCGGCTAGTTGCAGACACTTGTCATTTACGAATCAGTAGAACACATATTGAAGAAAGCTGCCCCAGGTTGAGAGCAGCCGGTAGTCTATCCTTGTTCTGGGCACCCTTCTTATTGCTGGCGACATATTTAAAGGGAACGGTCTGAAACGGGATAGTCATATGTGCAAAGCCACTCGAAGTCTGTGGGTGCTAAAATCGAAATTTCGCCATGGTACAACGAGATATATTAAATTAACAGCATGTAAAACCTTAGTTCGACCTTAGGGTATGCATCTGCAGCCTGGAATCACTACACATGCACGCTATCCGAAGAAATAGAGAAAGTACAAAGATCTGCTGCCCTGCTTATCTTGTCTAGGTTTCGAGGTACTTCTTCGGTTACATGTCTGTTGCAAGAACTAAATTTAGGTTCACTTGGACATAGGCGAAAAGTAAATAAACTGAAACTGCTCTTTCTCCTATACAGTGGTCAGTTGATTACAAATAATAATACACTGTTAAATTTTGTTCACATTCGACGGGATCAATTTATCAAAAATGTCATTTACTTATTTTTTAATTCATTTCCCAAAATGTTTAATACTTGACGTCAATTATTATTTGACAAAGGGTTGGGAGATTAACAAGTACAGCATGTTTAGTCACTATGTGTCAGAGCGGAAAAACCTATTCAGTTGTCCAACGGGTTAAGGGTGAACAACCCTGGCCCTTGTACTGCTTTTTGGACACGAAAAAGTGGGTTAGCATGAGGAATGTGTTTATGGGGAAGCAGATTACACAAAGTTAAATGTTCCTTAGGATAACTGCATTTAGAACTGCAGCTTTTTTTCCCTTGTCTTTTTTTTTTTTTTGTCATTTTCAACACTCCAAGTGAACCAATTAAAAAAATCGATCAAACGACCGCTGCCGTTTCGATCAAACGGCGTTCGATCAAATGGTTTTCGATCAAACGTCCCGCGTTCGATCAAATGGCTTTCGACCAAACGGCGTTCGGTCAAATGTCCCGGAACCGCGTCCGGCTTCGTCTAGTGTTCCCACGAATTAATGTGTGCTGCGAAAACAACAACCATCTTACCCTGAAAACTCTGTGCCTGATGCCCCTGGCCAAGCCTGGAACGGACGTCCACCAGCCATGCGCCCCACCTCAGCTCACTTGTCTAGCGTGCCGCCATTGCAGCATCCTTCCCCGCCGCCCTCAAATGGTCCCCCAGCCCTCCATTTTGCAACGAAGTCTTTACGCCGTCCAGAACGGAAAGAGGTCACCCGTGGAACTTCAACTGCGTCCCATCTCAAGGCTGTGTCGTCCACTGTTGCCAAGAAGAGCAAGGCGCTCTTTGTGACACGCCTTTGTCCCTCTACCTGCCCCGAAGACATAATCTCTTTCTTGCGGGACAATGCCATTGAATTGCCGGTATGTACCCTAAACTGGTAACTCGGAGCCCTGCCTATGCTTCTTTTCACATTTCTTGCCAAGATTGTGATTTTGAAAAATTGATGGACGCGAATCTGTGGCCTGAAGACTGTCTATTCCGCGAATTCACTGGTCCCTTGCGTCCCCATATGATCTTTGCAAGTGATGACGTAGGGCAACTTGTAGCCTCCGCACAATAGTTTGTTTGTGTCTTTCAGGTGAAAATGGGCTCACTTCCGCATGATCAGTTTGACGTTACTCAGTGTAGCGTTTATTATCAGAATGTACGGGGTCTTAGGACAAAAGATGTAGTATGTTTTCATGAAGTGATTGAATGTTGTTTTGATGTCATATGCTTCACTGAAACATGATTGTGGCCAGGTATACCCATTCCTCTTTTTTTCCTTCGTCTTATACTGTTCATAGGTCCGATCGCTGTCAAACTCAAAATGAGAGGGGGGTCACTTATTGTTGTTTGGTCTCATTTCAATCTATCTCGTCGCTCTGATCTGGAACTTGTACCGGAATGTGTTTGGCTTGAATGCTGCTTTCGTGATACCGACAGAATCTTAATAGGTGTGCATTATTTTTCTCCAGGTTCTAATGTAACTGCTATTGAGAACTATTTACTCGCAACAGGGCAGAAGCTTATGAATGTTAATTCCAAAGTTCTAATTCTTGGTGACTTTAATGCTCCTGGTGTTGACTTCATTAATGACAGAGTGTCACGTAATTGTTCTACGTTTCATCTGGCTAACGTTCTTCTTGATTTCGCACGCTTTCATCAACTAGCTCAACAACATACCTAACAAGGATGGTAACTTTCTAGACTTGTGTTTTTCAAACTTTGATGTTTCTTTGGAGTGTTCAGTTTCGCCCATTGTTTCGGTTGACACTTACCATCCTCCCCTCTCTCTTCTGCTCTTGGGCCGCCCGTGTACATTCATTGTCATCTACCCCTCGACTGGATCTGCGTAAGGGAGCTTATGTTGGTCTGTATCACCATTTTGCGGCATGCGATTTCTCCTCTGTGTAAAACTGTATTCATCCTGATGATGCAATGTTGAATTTCACCAACATTATTAGAAATGCTATTTCTGAGTTTGTCCCATATACCATAGGCTCAACGCGCTTGACAGCCGGCGCCACCGCTCCCTGCGTGCAGCGCCACCTGTGGCAGATCCCAAAACAGATTGACTGTAGTTTTCTGCCACTTTTGCGAGTTACTACGCAGCGTACGGTATTTTATGGTGTTTGATTGACTCTGGGTGTTCCTGTGACGGGGTATAATGCCCAAGCAGCACAAAGGACCGGGGCGAAGCCGGTCCAGCATCGGGAAAGAATCCTACAAAGTCGGGGGCATGCCACCAGCCGATACCGGTCCCTCCTCCAGTTTGCAACACCGGGATGATTAAGGACCGACATCGGCAGCAAGTATTCGGTCCCAGCAGGTCCCCGACGGATCCCCGATAATGCTGGCAGGGGGCTCCCCCATGCATATTTTAGCATTAATATGCTTATTTTTAATAATTACAATAATTTCGAGTGTAAACAGTGTGTGTAGAGCCCAACATTTTATTTTCGGAGAGGAAATAGACTGACACAACACTTGTAGCACCTCAATAGACTAAACGACGAGTGGTGCACACTAAGCAGTCTGCCTGCATAACCCAATGTATGCCAATTGTGTCTGAAATGAAAAACAAAAAAAGAGGGGTATACAGAAATATGCAGCCTGTCCGCATAACTACTGTCATTGGCAATGTAGCCTGAAAAGAAAAGGGTGGAAATGGTCTACCGTAATATCCAGCCTGCCTGCGTAACCACTGGCCCTTCAATGGTGTCTCAAAAGGGGGGGGGGAAACGTACCCAGTAAGAGGTGGTCTCTGAAAGGAAACAAAAAAGGTATACAGTAGTAGGCAGTCTGCCTAACCACTTGCACTTCGGTAGTGGCCCAGAAAGAAATGAACGGCTTGTAGCATTAATATTAGACGTAACGGTAAAATTGCTGCATGGGGGGAAATGGTATACAGTAATATGCAGCCTGCCTGCGTAACCACTAGCACGTCAACGGTGTCTCAAAAGAAAGAAAAAGCATACAGCAAGAGGCGGTCTGCCTGCACAAGTGGTGGTGTCTCAAAGAAAACGAAGTTATGCAGTAATAGGCAGTCTGCCTATCTGCTCACGCTTCAGTACCCCAGACACAAAAATGAATGGCATGTAACATTAGACGTAACGGAACAATTGCTGCACGTCAGCACAAAATAGTCTGTGCACGGTATGTGGAATGAGCTTTATCAAAAATGGTAAAATGCACAGTGTAGGGATTACGAAACTCAAGAGTTACCAAGAGAAAATTTAAATTATGAAAAAATGACAAAGCCAACGACTGGGAGAAATGCAAGTCCAGGAAAGAGAAAATAGTTCACATCCAGCGCCTTTGGTGCAAATGACTAGCAATTACTACAACGAGAACTGTAAAAAATGACAGCTGACCGGGACTAGAACTGACAGTCAATGCTGTGCACATATCCAGCGTTCCTTCACAAAAACGTCAATAAGCAAAAAAAAAACATGGTCAAGGAGAAGCATCCCTATTGAAAAAAAAAAGCGACATCAGGTCTGATGTGATTTGGGACACTGTCTTGATGCTAACACAGAGCTGCTCTGATGCTGATGTTAACACCAGCTGATGTTAGCATCAAGACAGTGTCCCAAATCACATCAGATCTGATGTTAACATCACAGCTGCTCTGATGATGATGTTAACATCAGAGCTGCCCTGGCTGATGCTCACATCAGAGCTGTCTTGATGCTGATGTTGACATGAGAGCTGCATTGATGCTGGTTATGGCAATCTTGAAAATGCTGCAGTCTTGGTTCACTGAAATGTTCGGCAAAGAAAGCCCCCCATGCCTGCGGTATATGAGTACCGACAAGAACCCTCACGAAACAGGAGATAGCAGCAACAAATCACTTCACCACAACAATTCACCACTCCGGAGTACGTACCTTTTAACGCATATCCATTTATCATCAACATACCTGAGCGTTGAACTCACGGGGGCACAAAAATTGGTAATGATCGAACGGTGAACAACAACGCAAAAGAGCACACCTAGGTCCTCATTTCCGGCCCAACTTGTCCTTCTTCCGAAAAAGCACTTCTAAGCGTTGTCATGTCGAGCAAGAGTCCCCACCACATTTGAACACGGTGCTTGCGTTTCACTTGCTGGAGGCCGCTGCGTCATACACGCTGAACCTGCATGAAATGTCGTTCCAGAAAATACGATGGCAGGACACCTATATGTAGAGCAGTGTAGAGACATATGACATACCGTCTGCACCACTGATCTCGATTGTAAAAGGCTGGATCGCGGATTGGGAGCGCGAGCGTGAAGAAACCGGCCGCCATCTTACTGTACCCACAACAGTCGCCGCAGCGATCATGGCAACTTCTTGCAATTACGGTCGTACCAACCGTACTGGCAAGGTTACAGGGCCTAAATTTATACAGGTGAGTCACTCTTCATCAAGGAATAAATAGGCGTCCATTCTGTATATTTAGTTGACCATTATGAAGTGTTTTTTTGCCCAAAACGAGCACTGGATGCAGGTTGCTTGATCGCTCTTCCGACGTTCAATCAAGCACACTTGCATTTTACCCGGCGGCAAATACAGTTTGAGTGCATAATATGCTTGAAAGAACATGTTACACTACACAGGTAGTGTTGTCATCAATATATGTGCAAGCAATCGAGCGCTTTTTTGCATGCATTGCTAGCATGGTGCACGGTGTTCTCTGCGGAAGCAAGTGCCAAATTCATTTCTTTGAATTACCTTCGCGCACAAGTTCGGTATTACGTCATAATGAGACCAAGATTGTCACCTTTTTTCATGTATTGGTATTGTTTTGTGCCTTGGTTTGATTTGTGACAAAGAATCCTACGCAACGGTGGTGTGGCGCGACTTGAATACCGCCTTTGTGTCTGAGCTGTATCGTCAGCTTGGTACGATAGTAATAATCTGTAGCGTGTCGTGTTATTTGTAGCAGTTTTTAAGGCAAAAGTGGTCTCTCAATACAGGTTTCGTCATGCTACCCAGTGAATAATCTGTGCAGTGTGATACGGCTGGGTGTACAGGTAAGTATCACGTTCCTCATCCACTGGTTTCTACTTTACAGGAAGGAACAACCTCAGTGCACGCACTGTGGTTAGCCTCTCTCAGTTTTGTATATTTGCTTACATGTTCACATCAGAAACACACCTTAGACTTTAGGCTCCTTCACCCAGCAATATAATAATTAGATATTATAATTCTTTTTAGAATAGTTTTTAATCTTTTTAATTTTTAGAAGATACAGGGATTGTAAACCATGTTTTAAACTGATGTTTTAACATTTGTCCAGTGCATTTATTAAACAACATATTCATTTTTAACTGGTTGCACCCAAACCAATGTTCTGATGTACTATTTCCTTTGTTGTCGATGCACCATAAAAATTGTAATAATCATCATCAATGCAGGTTACTTCACAGCTGCCTCGACATACTCAAGAACTCGGAACCTGCGTAATGCCCACGAGCTTTGACTACCACAGCACCTCCAGAAAGTAAAGGCATATGTGTCACATGGGATTTTTAAAGGCATTCACAGTATATAATACCTTGTATGAACTGTTGTAGATCTAAGCAGCCTCTACAGTACACTCTCAGAAATTAAAACTTGTCAGGGAACTGTGATAATTGTTTCAGTTAATAGGCATGCACATATACGCTATAAGAAGAAAATTATTTATTGAGAATGCACTTCTCTGGCTACTCATGTTGTTTACGTTTACTGTTGATCACATTCATTTATCACATATTATATTCTTATATATTATTATTATATTATCACATATTCGATCACATTAAATTTAAAATTTAGCATATATGAGAAAATATCAGGAGGGAAGTTGCTATTCATTGCTCATTCCAACCTAAAATTGAGTGCTACAAATTTAGAGAGCGTACCTGACCACTGTCATTCCTAAAATATATATTGCCATTGTAGCAAGGTCACAAAACAATAAATGTAGTCTTTTGCGACCTGCCTGCACGTTCATTGTATCCTGAAACGCATAAGTGCAAGAAATAAATCTTGAACTTGAATAAACTTGATGTTGTATAAACTTGACATAAAATGTTGAATAATATAATGAACGATATAAAATATTGAATAAACTTGAACTCGTATATTCTCTTTACTCATCATCAGTGATCTTCATTACAAAAGCATATCGTGTTAGACTTTTTTTGTTTGCGTTTCACAGACTGGGTACACGAGGGCCAAAATGACAAAATCACAACTGTTTCAAGCTCCAAATAGTCCTGTTGCAACTTGAAGACCATATGTGGAGCTGCATTTTTTGGAACATGCTCCACATAACAAGCATGACAAAGTCAGCACTGGATAGCAGGACCCCGTCCCCAAGCAGCTTTTCTCACGCTGCAGTTGTATTCAACAAAAGCATGTGAGTGCTGGAGAAGGACATTCAGTTTGGCACAACCGCGCCTGCAAATAATCAGAACAAATGAAGAAGCAAACAAACATAGAAGGGCTGTACTTCAAAAAGAGATAAGTCCTGTGTCTCAAGGAGGTGTTACCACTTTCTAAGTAACTTAATTGATTAAGCTTACATCACTACCTGATTAACTGTCCTAACGAGTGTGATCTAATTGCGTGACGTAATTATTTGCGCTGCTTCGGTGTGTCTATATTTGCGAGGCAAAGCACCGCTGTCGTTTACTAAAAGGTTCTTTCTAAGGCGATGCTTGATATAAATCATACTAAACGCATACACGGCTAAAACAACGGCTGTGATTCTACAGAACGATCTCTTTCTGCCATGCGAGTATATCTTTTCCCGGACCGTTTTTTATGGAACAATTTTTGTTCAGAACGCAGTACGGGATATTATATACATGGTTGTTGTTAACCTCAAGTCGTTTCTTATTGAAATATTGGCTGGGAAACGTGCTGTAGTACAATCCCCAGCGCTGCACTGCGGTGACGGTCTAGTTTGGGAATGCAAAACATAACCTAATTAAGAATCGAACGGCGGGACACCTGTGAAACACCGTTAGGATACATCAGTATACTGGCACCTTACAAAATTGTGTGATGACAAACAACGATCAATGCTAGCAGCGCAATAAATACTCACAATCTCCTTGCCTCCCATTGTTTTCTATGGGCACACACAGCACTTTAGGGCCCACCAACATGGCGGCCCGAAGGCACGCCTCTCCCCCACGAGCCCCTCTCCCATGCGCGATCCAGCCTTTATACATAGAGATCAGTGGTCTGCACAAAGCATACAGTAGACTTCACTTGGCGTTCTATCTCCCTGTCGTTGTGCAGATCCCTGCAAATAGAGTAAAACGGACAATGAGAATGCATGGCGCAGTCGTACATATTACTTCACAGTTATATTAATTACACACCTGAAACGGCAAGAATCCTGAAGGCGAAGAACGATTTGGCTTCACATGCAAGGCAGCGTCTTCACTCTTTGACATGTCAAACGAGACCGACTGGTCTGCTCGCGGTTAGAAGAAACGCTTCCACCTACAGACAGTTGCAATATCAGACGGGTTGCAAGAACGACAGCATCAGGTGAGAACAACAATACAAAGCCTCTTAAACGCTTTAGACTTGCTGGAACGCTCGCAATTACGCGAACTACACGCGGCGACGAGAAACGACCGTTACAGCAGCCAAAGCGAACCCAACAAGAACAGCGCATGCGCGACAGGCAGCGCTGGCTGGTGGCATGAAGGCAAAGCGACGACGCGCGAGCGCGGGCGAGTGACCCTGTGTTGAAATGGGCATGGAGCCAACATCTCCGCGCAATGGCTTGGCGGACGAAATATGACGACGGGTAGAATCGTACTACCTCTTGAGATTGTGGCCGTTCCAGGATCTTTCGTGAAATGCTGCTGTTTTCATAAGAATCACTGAATGTTGTGTTTGAAGCAAAATTGCAACATGAGATTGGCCAAAGCTAAGGTATTAGTTAGTTATGATTGTGAACAGATCGGCAGTGCAATCTGACAGTGAGAGGTCGATAGAATAAAAAACAACAACAACAAAACACTCACTGTTTTGCCGACCCTTTCTCTAGTGTTCTTTCTTTCTTTCTTTCTTTTTTTTTTTGTTATAATGAAGGAAAGCAAGGTTAAATGCTACATTTTTCTTGACTGTGTGCGATGGTGTACATCACAGGTTCCTCATGTGCCATGAATCTACTTAAAAGCTGCTGATGGTGTCAGGGCATCACACTTATAACAGTGACCAGAATGCGGCAGGAGTACTTTTGAGGCACTCTGGCCACGTTGACCACAAAACGGCGTTCCATACTCCCTCCGAACCAAACTTTGCAAAACTTGTAGCACAGAAACATTAACAACACACACGCCGGCCATTTGCGCCCAGCAATGACAACGAAAACAAAGATGATGGCGATGGCAGTCGCGGTAGCCCAAATGCAGGGAGCTCCAGCGTAGTCTTTGCGGGTTTCGGTGCAGCGGTTTTCGTCCGATCAGTTCGACTTGCTAAAGCTCTCTTCGTTTCGTTTCACGTGAGTTTTTCGTTTCTGGGGATTCGGTCGTTTCGTTCGGGCGTGGCCGACTCTTCCCGAGTATCTTGTACTTGCCTGCTTTGCAGTGAGGCTCCATTAATACTTCTGTTCAGGGTACTGCGTGTGCATGTTTTCTGTCATACAACACAACACAACACATGAAGTGAACTGCAGCCCAATGTTTGAAAGAGTTACCTCATACCAGACAGCCAAATTCCTTCCTGAAGGGATGCTTCACTGTCTCGTACAGCTTGGGACAAAAGTTTCTGAAGCACGGGTGTTTTGTATTTCACTTCTCCACGCCTCCCCTGCGGTTTAAGGGGGACACTTGTTGAACAGAATCCTTGGGCAGATTTTTCCCAAGGATTCTGTTCAACACGCATTCCCCAAAGGTGGCTGGGAGAAGTCCAATACAGAATACCCGTGTTTCAGAAACTTTGTCTCAAGCAGTACCATCCGATCACGTGTTACCGAATCTGCATAAACATCGGGAGACGAGCGGGAAGAAATACTTAGCCAGTACACCACAGCAGATCGGGACGTTAACGGGGATCCATCGGGAAAGAATCCTGGCCGGGACGCAAACGGGAATCTATCGGGAAAGAATTCTGACCGGGACACGAACGGGGATCTATCGGGAAATAATTTCATGTAGTTTCCCTCTCCCTCAATTCTTCCCCCTCACATAGTCGGGAAGCAGTCGGGCTTGTGACGGCGATATCGGCCACCTCGAACCCATCATCCCCGTTACGTTCCCAGCCGAATCCCAGTCCTTTGTGCTGCTTGGGTGAGTGCTTACGTGATATTTTGTGGGTTTGGAAGGATAAAAGGCATTCCACAGTTTTTTTCGTGCTAGCAATATTAGAAAGGGAAGAAAACTGTTGGAGTCCGAACATGTGTACTGCGTGAAGGAAGAAGCCCTTGGACGAGACGTCACGATTTCTGGCAAATGCGTTGCGCAGACAAGCAGGCATTCATATGATGTCTTAATTGAGGTAAGCCTCAGTATTAAGAAGATATATTGCATTGGTTACCTCTTGCATCGTTGCCGCAATTGGAATTTTGCTTTTTTTCGTTGCCAGATCGGATCTGAAAGAGCTATCGTTTCTGCATCGTGCACCTGTAAAGGCGGAATCGCTGGGCAATGCAAACATACCGCTGCAGTTGCCCAGTACATCAACAATGACGTTATGCAGTCGTGCACAGACCGTCCACGTGCTTGGGGACGCCCTTCCATACGACCTGCGCTCGAAAACCAGCTCTTGATATGCGATCTTTTCGCAGATGAGCCTTGACTGAAGCATGTTGCTGGCTGCTTTTTTTTTCACGTTTTTAACTTTATGGAATTTACAACAAGCAGACCTACCCATTTGAGTAAACTAACTTTAGTTTATTTAATATGCCCCTTCCAGATCCAAAGGGGGCAGCTCGAATTAAAGATGCTGACCGTTTTTGCACAAGCCATATCCTGGAACATTTTCCAGGCATTGAGGGCTCATTTGTTCAGATGTTGAACCTCGAACAGAGATGCCCGATTCAAAAAAAAATGTGAAACGTTGCTTCGTGGTATCGTAAACAGTGTTAGTGAGCAGTTGGACAGGGATTTGCTCCTACAATTATATAGTGCACCATCTGGTAACACGTGCCTCTGTATGGAGTCAAGTATTGCCAGAACACAGAGCCTTACACTAACGAAATGAAATTTCACTGTGTGCCTCCCCGAAACGGCGTGGTCATTCTACAGTGAGAGGGTTGTCGTCACACAAGAGGAAGCTATTGAATTGGCAATTGAAACAAGAAAGCAAGCCATGTGCGAAAGGTGGTACCCACAATGTTTTTTTTTTTCTTTTTCAGTGACGTTGCCTAATATCTATCATGCGGTATAACCGGCTATCATTGTTCATTCCCTCATCTGTCTTCCAGGTGGCATCAAGAGCGTAGGTGCAGGATCACCAGCTCTAATGCACATCGTGTATGGACGAGGACAGTGAATGAAGAAGGTTTGGTGCAAGCTCTGCTGAACAGCAGGCGCTTCAGCAATGCAGCAACAAAATATGGTGAGGGCATTTGCTGGCACTGTCAATTTCACCTGCAGCACAACATTTTTTTATTGTTCCAAAGGGAGTTCGACTGAGGCAGAAGCGAGGCTGAGTTTTGCTAGCAGGCATCATGCTCCTGTGTACGAGGTGTGGTCTCCTAAATACAACACATACTTTACAAGCTCACTGATGCATTGACTTTTTGCAGACTGGTGTTATGATTAGCATCTGCCAGCCATGGCTCTGTGGCAGCCCTGACGGCATCATCTGGAAAGGGAGTGAGCCACTGCTGCTTGAAATCAAGTGCCCGTTCTCAAGAGCAGGAAAGGAGCTTTACTGGGAAGAGACGCAGTCAACATCTGTCCCATATTTAGAGTTCCGGGATGCCAAACTGTGTTTAAACCAGCGTCATACCTACTATACTCAAGTGCAGCTACTGATGTACATTGCAGGTGTGCAGAAGGCCCACTTCTATGTGTACACTACAAAGCAGCAGGCAGATATTCTAGTGCAAAGGGATGAACAGTTCCTGTGTGAGGTTGTGCCCAAGCTTGAGAAGTTTTATTTTGAACGCTATTTGCAAAGGCTGACGTAATTTATGGTTTGCATAAATGCAAAATAAAGTGAGTCTGCTTTTGAGTGGCAGCATCTAACCAATACTTTCCTGGGGTGCTTTATTTTTACTATTCACATGCAATTCATGACCAATTTTCAAAGTAAATAGGGTAACTACACTACAAAGGGTTAAATTTATTTGGCTGTTTGTATGCAGAGCACAATTTCACATTAATACGACAAATAATCCTACATCATTTGTCTACCCCGCCAGTGTGCACAGTTTTATGACTACTGAACCTTGATGTTGGGACTTTGCAAGTTTGCTAACACACAACACATGTGAAATATGTTGTCAATGTGTGGCAGGAGCGTTACTGGAACCTGAGTGTTTAAGATGTTGAATATTTTGATCCTCTGTATGACTCGCTCCACGTGAATACGAACTTGTGCAATATTATTAGAGCCTGAAGTTTACGGGAAATATTTTTTTCTAAATTCGGGGGGTAAAAATCGGGTAAATAAACATGTGCACTAAATCCATGCGAATTCGGGTGAGAAAACTCCCGATATGCTAAATTCGGGGAGAAATCGGGCTCAGTTATTCAAACTAGCTGTAATTGTTTGGTACAAACGGTGATGTAACTGCATTTGCTGCCAAACAAGTAAGTTAATGCATTCCTACAGACATCCCAGTGAGGGGAATTTGCCAGGTAAAAATCGGGTTTCACCCTAAAGGGTGAACCTTCAATTCGGGGTGCAAATTCGGGGAAGAATCAGGTAAAACCCTAAAACTTCAGGCTCTAAATATTATACGTGGTCCTCATCTCTTCTTCACTAAATTGACCTCCACTTGAGAACGGAGGCATCACTAGTACGGCATCCAGGTTTTTCATGTCTGTCCTTATCCCAGGGAAGCCCTTGTCACTAAGAATAACATCTCCTCTCTGTACATGATTTAAAAATCCAGAGTTGACAGTAATGAATGAGTCAGTTGCCCGTCCACCATATGCCTATGAAATGAATGCAACCATCCCATTTGGGAGAACACCAACAAGGAATTTAACTGTGTAACCATTTTTAAAGGCTGAAAACAGGGCACGTTGTTGTTGCACTGTTGGAGGTGTTTCCGTTCGGATCTCAGTGCAGTCTAAGATAAATGTACACGAGGGATACTGAAGCTTGAAACAAGGTGGACTTGCAGACAGTATAGATGCACGGCTGGGAACAAATATCCAATCTCTTGTTGCACTTGCTAGTTTGTAAAGTACCGTAGAATCTCGATGATACGAATCTCACGGGGTAGCGGAAAAAATTCGTATCACTCGAAATTCGTATCAAACGAATTAAACCAAAATAAAAATTGAGGCAAGAAAATAGACAGTGACTGTTCATTTTCCGTTACTGTCAGTGAAAGAGGTCGGTGGTGGTGGTGGTGGTGGTGGTGATAGGGCTTGCCGTTGTTGGCCTCACGTATGTGGGCAACGTCACGACTCACGCCCTGGGGGAATGTGCGTCCTGGGCCGACTTCTAGGTCGGTCTAGGGTCGGTCGTAACGCTCTTGTGCCTCCGTTTTTGGCCAATGCTGACCAAATTCGCGAGATGATTCAAAAGTCACGTGCTTTCCAACCACTCGCGAGTCGCGCGACACTGTTCTAAAGCGAGCTTCTCCTAAAGCACGCAGGCGTTAGGTGAAGCCGACTTGCGGAATGATGAATGTTGCAGAAGTTGTCCTGATATGTTCCCTCCACGTGTTCTGGGTCGCTATTTTCCGCCAGAGCGATTTCACACAGCTTCGCGGTTTATTGCTGCGAGGGGGGTAAAAAGGTCAAAACAGAGATAAGGTGATAAGGTTCCGGGAAGTGCAGTCCCTTTGATCTTATCTCCTCCACCACCACCAAAGGGAAAGTCATTGCTTGCGTTGCGCAACATGATGTAAGGGAGTTCGTAGTGAAGATCGCCCACCCTTTTCGAAAGAAGGAGCAGCGTGACTCACGTGCTCTCGCGTCACGGGGGAACGACCTCTGTCGCATCCTCGGCTCGTTCGTATCATCCGTAAAGGCAAGATAACGCGTTCGTATCATCCGAACTCGAATACATTGGAAGAATAGGCATTCCGGCCGGGACCCGAAAAGAATTCGTATCATCCGTGATCGTATCATCGAGATTCTACTGTACAAACTGGAATATTCGAGATGCTGTGGATGGATGGATGCCAAACAGAAAACTGAGTGATACAAACGATATGCCTAATTTCAATTTCATAAGGAACAGCAGCAACTTATTTGGAAGGCTTATATCACCCTCACGCACTGTAGCTGCAGTTTGCAGTACACTGAGGAGGAGAGCAAACACAGCAGCTGACACGTTTGTGAGCCCATGAAGTGCATCAGAATTGTATGCCACACTTTCGTATCCTGCAAACCAACATTGTCTTTCTGTTGGCTCGGATGAACTGGACACTGTTGCAATTGCTGCAGGGGATGTAGATGCATCTCTTGTAGTCTTGTGCAAGATTTGTGATGCTACTCCATCACTAGTTATTGTGCATAGAAAAACTGAAAATGAGGCTGCGATGGTTGTCCCGCACAAAGGCATTGACTGGTCATCTTCAGTTTGTGTCCCCTGCAGAAAACGAAAGAATAGAACCATGTTATGTGGGTAAAGGAGCTTACAAACACGGAAGTTCCTTCACAGTCAAGCATAGTACACGTGTAGTCTAAAGGGTCTGTGTTGTCCAGTGAGGAGTTCGTGTCCTCAGCTTCAGGCAGTGCCATGTGTTGTGTTTCATCAAGAACCTGTACATCGGCCAATAGCTGCATTGATTGTATGTGTCGCTTGCTCCACCTAAGCATAGTATAAGGAAAGGAGTCTTCATTCAAATAGTGCACAAGCAAACTTTGCCACGGTGTGCTCAAGAGTGTGTTCAAGGAATTTTGACAACTTAACTCTATCTTGCAACAAAAACAGGAGCAGATAATACCTTTCGTGCCTTCCCCGAGCGCACTGCAGGTCCCTCATTCTTTGCCGATACGCATCTGGAAATATCGTGGGGATGTATCAGGGGCTGTTTGTGCTGTCACTTTTACGACCGCCAACGAAATGCGCGCTGCAGATTACGCTTTGTTTCTTCGGCTTCCACGAGCTGCCGTCTGGGCTGAATGAATGAATACGGTAGTCAGAAAACGATATTTGACCACAAAGAAGTTTAGTGGAGAATGCTACATAAATGGATACACTTACTTGGCCCTGCGCACGGCAGTTACCCAACGCTCTTTTCTTTCTTTCTCGTACGGCTTGCCGGGAAAGGAGTAGAAGATGACAGGTGTTTCCGCATTTCTGGAGTCCCACTGATTGTTATGGCATTCATATACGCAGCAAAACTTTCCCTTTGACGACCATCGTAGCCTAGGCGGGACGTTTTCCATGGCGAAGAACGCGCTGCCACGCTCCAAACAGGCGATGACAACCGGGAAGCGCCGGAAAGCTACAGTTAGCAAATGCCTGCCGCGGCGCTGGCTGTCCAATGAAGTTTGAGTGCGTCGTGCCTATACCACGTCGGCGCAAATGGCGCAAATACCCAATTTGGTTTTCTGCTCTCACACGCAGTTATCTTAGCAAAATGAGATATTTTCATAGAAGATTTAAGACAATTGGAAGGGCGTTTGACCATGAACAATTTGCTGTTTTTCGGCGGCTCTTCAAGAAGTCTGCTGACTCAGACCGTAATGCGTATTTGGAAGGGATTCAAGATGACGTAAAAAGCAATCCTCGTTCCACGTCGTATTAAATTTTCCTACAACAAAAGCAATCCTCGTAATTTTTGGACCTGGCGTAAGCAATGTAAGCGTGAGAATGCTAGCACTATGTCTCTGTTTGACGGTAATGTGATGCAATGCAATCCGCCTGTCATCTGTGCTTTATGACTCGGCCAGCACAGATTCTGCCTTTTCTTTTACGCAAATGCACGGTGATCATCTGTCCTCGTTTGTTATTACTGAGAATATGATGTCCACAATTCAATTCGTAAACTAAAGCCCACAACGACACCGGGACCAGACGGTATCCCCGCTATTTTCCTTAAAGTTTATCGTGACATCCTTTCGCCTGTGCTCGTATTCATATTCAATCTTTCTCTTAAACGAAATACTTTTCCGCAACCATGGAAGTCTTCCCTGGTCATTCCTGTCCATAAATAGGGCAGCCATAACTTTCTTACTAATTATAGACCTATACGTATTTCATGCGCCTGCTCCAAAGTCTTTGAACACATTATTTATATTAATCTGTTCTCGTTCTTTAAGCGCAAAATTGCAGACAGTCAGCATGGCTTTATGCCTGGGAGATCAACAGTCACAAATCTTGTATCATTCATGTCAGTCTGTTGCCCAGCGGTTCTTTCTCGTGGTCAAATGTATGTAATCTATTTTGACGTCTCGAAAGCATTTGACTTAATGAACCATGATCTGCTCCTTCGTAAGCTTGGTTTATACGGTCTTTCTGACTCTCTTGTATGCTTCTTTGCCTCGTACTTACGGCATCGCTTATACTCTGTGTGTGTGTCCGCATCCTACTCTGATACCTATGTTTCTACGTCTGGTGTACCCCAAGGGTCAAATCTCGGACATCTACTGTTTAATATTTTTATTAATGATCTTGTATCATGTGTTAAACATTCCACCATGCTACAGTATGCTGATGACTTCAAAATAATGAAAAGCATAACCTCGCCTTCTGATTGCTTACTGCTTCAGGATGGTGTTTACAGTGTTATTTCTTGATGTACTTCTAATTTCCTCAAAATCAACACGTCAAAAACTAAAGTTATCTCATTCACGCGCAAGTCTCAAGTAACCCGATTTCAGTACTTTTCTGATGGCGAAATAGCCCGAGTCGACGGCATTCGTGATCTCGGTGTTGTCTCTGTTGCGAAGCTCCAATTTCATGAGCATGTGAGAGCAATTCGTTCTGCTGCTCTGCGTATGCTTGGTTTGCTCACCTACAGCTGTAAAATGTTTTCTTCTCACACGGTATTTCTAACTCTCTACAAAGCTTGTGTCCTTTCCTGACTTGAATATGCGTCAGTAGTATGGAATGCTTTATGTGCCACCGATATCATACGTCTTGAGGCTATGCAAATGAGGGCACTTCATATTATTCATTCGCGTTTCTTGCGG
This sequence comes from Ornithodoros turicata, assembly GCF_037126465.1. NCBI lineage: Eukaryota > Metazoa > Arthropoda > Arachnida > Ixodida > Argasidae > Ornithodoros > Ornithodoros turicata. Next base: position 52,158,816 of record NC_088204.1, read on the forward strand.
AATGTCCCTGCATTTTTATCGTATGACTATGACAAGCTTTCAAATTACCTGCACTTGCTTCCTCTTGTTAACCGCCGCCACATTCATGACATGATGTTTCTTTATCAATGTGTGCACTCAATATTTGATTCCCCTCTTCTGTTAGGCCGCCTAAATTTTTGTCTCCCGCGTGCTACCCTGCGGAATCCCCCAACGTTCTATGTCAATCACTGCTGTCCTAATGACCCCCTTACACGATGCCAAATCTTGTTTAACTCGCTCCCTTCATCTCTTGATATTTTTTTCAGCATCATGTACATCATTTAGGTGTCATATCTCTTCTCATTTTTCGGAGATTTCTTTTGTTTGACTTTTTCATATAATTTCCCTTTTGCTGCAGTGCGATTGCATGTGTTTCTCACATTACCGTGCTCTTTTCTCGTTTTCAATTCAAGTCATGTATTTTTTTTTCTTTTCTTCATGCACAGGCTCTTTTGTTTTTGTGTGTGTAACCGCGTAGATCGTGTCTTGTTGTTAGTGCGTATTGTATTACTGTATTTGTATGTATATTGTGTCGATTTGCAGTGCATTGTATTGTATTTGTGTGCCAACATTAGTGTCATCGCGACCGTTCTTGTGCACCAATAAAACATTATTATTAATATATTTACTATCCGAATATGGGTGCTTTAAGGTCTTTATGACCAGTATAAGATCTAAAGATATTTATTCGCCTATATTGGAAAGTACTCAGCCAGCACCATAAAGGTGTCTGTACTAGTGCCACCAGACTGAATGTGTAATGTGCAGAGGTGTGTGCATGTGGAGCTGTATTCCAATGGTAGCAACTGTCGTACTACATATCCTGCATTTTCTTTCTTACAGGGGTATACCGTGTATCAGCCCTGCAGGGGCAGCAAGCTGAGGAACAGAGCCACAACCTCCAAAGAAGTTGGATTGTTTTGAAAGCAGCAGAAGTGTAAGGGAACATTTTACTTGGTAACCAGATACACTTAATGTACTTTGCAATTCAAAGATGTTGTTTTCAGATTGATGATGTTTCTGCAGATTCAACAGACTTGACAGATTTTTCCTACTTTCTGTGTATGTACAATAAATGATCTATCCTGTACTCTGTGACTTGTGTCACACATGCTGCATGCCTTGCAATTTCATTAAAGGAAGACACACACAGTTACACATCCTACGGTGCTGTTCCCACATTTGTGCGATTCAATGCACTCCACACTTCAACCAAAAGCAGACTCTCTCAGGTGGCCGTCAAAATTACGGGAAAGAGCCGGCAACATAGCTGCCATTAAAATCCCTGTAAATTTCACGGCTGCATTTTTTTGTAAGACACAGTAATTTTAACGGGGGAAAACCAGCATTCCGGCTACATCAAAATTACCGTAAATTTAGCGGCAGTACTTCTCCCGAGGTGGCCGTAATTTTAACGGAAAAAGTCCGGCAACATAGCTGCCATTAAAATATACGTAAATTTTACGGTAGTTTTTTTGCAGTGTGGCGTATCAGTAAATCTCGCAGCCGTTAATTTAGTCTTCATGGTTAGTGAAAATAGGTTGACTGCGTAATTGCAAAGTTGTAGAGCACGGTTACGCCCCATTTCGTCCAAACGTTTATTTCGTCCAAGTACTCACAACGTCCAAGTATTTAATTCGTCCGAAAAGAATCGGACGTACTGGACACTTGGACGAAATGAACAGGCGAGGAGAAACTTGCCCAGCGCGTCCAATACCCGTACCGTCCAATAGCTCATTTCGTCCAAATGGGGGAATTCTCAAAGGCTCTGCTCCTTTCGGCAGGCGACTGCCTGGCTGCATTCATGTAAGCACAGGCCATTTTGACACTGGGAGAATAGCAGGTGACTGTATTCATGAAAGCAAATGGATTATCGATCAAACGGGGAATCACAGAAAACAAAAACCCGTTCACAGGACCGCTGACCTACAGTGACCGTCCAGTTAACGATGTGTTGTTTTCTATAACTCTGTTCTCGCTAAGTACCGCGTTTCCCAATGTGAGTGATCTTTCTTGGAAACATCTAGGGATCTGAAAGGAAACTTGCGGCCCTTTGCGTTTACGTAGACTACTTCGAGAGGCAGCGGCTTGCCAACGTTCATCTCTGGAATTATTTTGCGGATGAGGACGATCTCCGCACAAACAATCACGCCGAAGGGTGGCATAATTCGCTGCGCATGAAATTCAAGAGCCAACCCCACATGACGTTTTTGAAGTTCCTCGTCGAATTTGAGTCAAGCATACACAATGTAAGCACAACCAGGTAAGCAACAAATTCGCATAATCAGGGAACATCATCATGATAATTAATAGAATATAGCATATGTACTTCCTCGCTTGCTCTTTTTGTATTCATGCTTCTTACCGCCATTTGCAGGTACGCATTCGGCTGGTGTTGAACTTCGCCAAGCAGGAGACGACGCAGTTTCGTGGTGAACAACGCGACGATACAAGAGGCTCGCTCTTACTTCTCATGGGCGTACGGAAAATACAGCTCAGGGGAAATGATGCTGGGAAACGAAGCACCCTTCACAGACGTAACAGAGCAGTTTGCTCATGTCATCAAGTCATACCTGCAGCGCATGTCCCACTTGCTGGACCATGCTAACTAATACGTTAGTTGTTCAAATGAAATAAAAGAAGAAAAAAAAAACGGAGCAGTCTGAGCATTTGTTTCTCGTTTTACTCGGTGTATAACATCTTTCAGTGGGAATGTTTAAATCTTACCTTCAACTAATAAGTCAGTTGTTGGAATGAAAAAAAAAAAAGAAAGAAAGAAAAATAAATAAACAGAGCAGGCTGAGCATTTGTTTTTCGTTTTACTTGGTGTATGGCATTGCATCTTTCGGTGTGAATGGTTAAATCCTACCTTCAATCGTAAACGAAGCAATTGTTCACTCGCATTCGGAGATCCCCCTCCCTTTTCGGAAGAAACAAGCTTTTGGACGCTACGGTTATTTGGACGGGTTGGTCAAGTTTTCCCCCCTTTGGTTCAGTTCGTCCAATGCCCACTATGTCCAATTTTCTTCGGACGTGCTGAGTACTTGGACGTTGTGAATACTTGGACGAAATAAACATTTGGACGAATCGGGGTGCTGGTAGCACCCCGATTCGTCGATTCGCGACCCCCGATTCGTCCCCGATTTCCCCCAATTCGGGGGGTCCCAATTCGTCCCCGATTTCGCGACTGCCGAAATCTGCCGATCGCGCGAAAGCTGCTGTCATGGAGATTTCCACTCCCGATGAACGCATACGCGGGATCCTACGGCGCATGCTCCTGGCGGGATTCCTCGGCTCGGCAACACGTCACGATGACGTGTTGCTGAGCCGGCCGTGGTCACGTCAAGTTACCCGTTGTGTCACCGCTCGGCAGCTCGTCACGGCGCGGCGCCAGCTGTCCTCCCTTCGCCGCTCCGTTTAAATTCGCTCCCGAGAAATCCGCCCGCGCGACGAAAGTAAAATTCGGTTCTAGACTCAGAAAAATGTCTTCTTTGGAACGAAACGAAGAAAAAAATCGTTTCATAGTCCCTTTAACAGCTCACCTCTTCGGCCAGGACTTCCCGGGCAGCAACATCCTATTAGCCATGTTGTTGTTTTTCTTTTTCGGAATCCTCCGTGCAGCCACATACCATGCCTGGAATGGAAAACCAGCAATAAATAACAATGTATTTGAATGACTTCCTCTTGAAGTATTTATTCTAATCAGATATGCTTTTGTGCCTAGTATGGTGCGCGGAGGCACATAAGTACAACCTTTGCAGACGTTCAACGTAAGCAGTTCAAGGAGATCAATTCCAGTACGCCGACTTGCGCTTTTATTTTTGAACAAATACGACGACAAATTTTAACACATTAAATATGGCTCACAATGATACGAGTAAATGCTGCTGTACGGTGATGCATTATCGGTATCTTACCGTCTTCGAATAAATTTGTTGTTCCTAAACGCGCAACCAACTAAAAACGGCGCAAACCTACGAACGGATACCGAGTTACATCTATTACAGGCACTTCGGCTGTTTTGATTCATTTAAATTACTCGTATGAGAATGCAACTATGTGTGGACAGCACACTACTAAGCCAGACAGTCTACGAAAGCATAACTCACCAGAATTCCTGCTTGACTTGGTCTTGGTCAACACTGCGCGATATACGTTGGGACTGTGGCGATTCATTCAACTCGATTTTCACCGGAACAACAGGCGCTGCTCGAAAGACAACGACGGATAATAGAGAGCCGCTATAAAGTCTGCTAATTTGCACATTACAGCACTACAAATCGATATATGAACACGTCGTAAACAGCAACCACTCGCTCACACAAGAAACGAGATACCCAACGTTGCTAGACACCATCCGAACTCCGAAGTGAGAGTAGCAAAACAACAAGATATCAAAACACGAAAGGAAGAGTATTGATCCCCCTTCCTTCTATAGCATGCAAAACATGATTTGCGCTGAGACGAACATATATATTCGCGACGCGAGTAATTTTCACTTTTCACTGATCCAAAGGAGGTCACGTGGGATTGCTTGACGCTTGCGAAATCTACAGCAATGAAAATGGCGAAACGAAACTTGTGAATCGTGCATTTGCTCTTCATGGTAGCTGCCAGAAAATCGAATCAAACTTATGGGACACTGGATTACAGGTATGTTGGCATCTTTTTCATTCCTGCACCTGATTTACGTGGATACATGGGTACACTGTTAAAAAAGACCGTAAATTTACGGAACGCCGTCCACGGAACCAGAGCTTCTCTTTTTCATTGCTGCTCCAATTCCGTAGCGGCACATGAACCGTTGCTATCCCGTCGTCTTTTCCAGGAATGAGTAGAGCAATATCGCTGAAAATGAAATATTTTATTCAGACCACGTCACGATTATACTAGCAGAAATATGGAAGATGATACATGTCTTCAGCGAAGCACATATTTACCGTTTTTTGAACGATCCAACAGTGATATCGCAATATTCGGGCCTAACTTTTTGCTCGGATGAATGTGGCAGGCCGGCGTCTCGCCGTCAGCGAGTGCGCAGCGCGGAGCAATACAGCATTGTCACCTGAGCCAGCTCTCCACAACTCCCCATAGAGCCCATAGTATAGCTAAATTCACACAACACTGGGCACACGACCAATGAGAGTGCAGCGATTGCTTCCTCAATCCTCCAGTCAGAAGTCTTTCCGTCCGGCTCGCAGCCCGACCGGTTCTGGCTGTTGCTGACTTCTGCTTTCCATACTGGCCTGTACCGGCTACCCCTCACGTCTAAGTCTACTAGCTTTCATGCACGTCGTAAAGTTATTCCGTGATTCCCAAACAACTGTGAAAAGTGTCGTAATGAACAAATTTATTTATACTGACACAATCGGCTGGTTGACACATATACATGCACTGAGCGTACCGAGTCCATTGCGTAGCGCTTCCTAGCACACTGGAACAAAGTTCAAACTTGCAAAATACGCATATCGACACAGCTTATTCCCAGCAACGAACAACTGTCACATACTTGCGCACAATCGCTTGATCATCATGTCCTTGCCTGCTACACGTCAAACATAAAATGCTGCTTCATGAATCGTATTTTCTTGTCACCGCTATGCAGATCTGACGGCGCTCGAACATGTTCATCGAGCCAGAATTCACGACAACACTTCAGTTTGAAATCCGATTGGCTCTTCGTGCTTGTGGCGAGAAACAGTACAACACGATCAAAGGCACCATAATACACGAATAAAACGGCGATCGGCGAACGCACTTGCCTCCCAACGAAAGACACCGCCAACGCGGCGCCCACCGTTCAGATTTCAAATGAAACCGCCGAAGGAGAACGAACGCAGTACGCAGGCGAGGAAGCGCGAAGTGCCGTTTTCAAATTCTGGCAACCAATCCGGACACGCTTGTGGCGTCCGACCAATAGAGAGGCACGGATTGCTCCGTGCGCAGTAACACGCATTGTGATACAGATTTTGCGAGAGCTGTGGGGGGCTGCCTGAACCTCAAACTGGAAGCCCGCGAAATTCTTTCCTCGTAGACGCATGAGACGCTCCGTGAAGTTTTAAGTGTTTGGAAGTGCATCCAGTGTTTGGTCTTTGGCCGACTGTACCCCCGCAAAGCAAGGGTGAGTTCAAAACCTGTTTCGTTGTTCCACCACTATACCAAGTCAAATACGAGCACCACTTGTACGCATGGTTGCAAAAATTGTTTCGTTACATACGCGTCTCAGCAACGGTGTGCAACAGCAGGAAAGCAGTGTTTGTGTGTGTCACTGTGTGTAGATCATGAGTAGAAACGTAAAGAGTTGCCTAACGTTCAGTCGTTCAGGGGGAGGCTACTGAAATAATTTGTGTTTTGCTGTGATCTCGCACAAAAAAGTGATAAATGTTGTGACTCTATTTCCCCCCTTGGAGCTGGAGTAAACGGAATTCCTCTGTTGTGGAATGTTCACCTGAAAGTGTCCCAATCTCCAAAGTGGATATCATTCCGATATGGCCTGTTATACTTTCCATTGAAATCTGTTGCATTTGCACTATAGGAAGGCCTCCTGTTTGCAAAATTCCGATCCTCTACAGTTTGCAATTCATCAAAGAGGTCACATTTCACAGTCTTTCCAAACAAATGTACCTTTCACTAGTCTTAGCGGCGTCAAAATTTTCACTAGTAACGGTTTCACGCTCGCACAGCTGAAGGCTGTTTATAAATGGATCCATTTTTTGCACTCTCTTGGTAGGTGATATACGGGTGCACTTTGTTGCTACAGAAATTTTCTTCTCGTCGAGCTCTTTTCGACCATCTGCTATCACATGAAGATTTTGCAAGTGGTGTTCCTTGTACCATAGAGGGACGTAATGCTGCTTCCAAGAACTATAGAACCAATTCCTCCATGAGCCATCCTGACGAAACGCCAACACATTCAACACAAAATGTATTGTCTTGAAAGTTTTGTTCTGTGGCTTCTTGCAGCCAGCCGTGTGGACAGTGAAGAAGCAGATATTGCACGCTGAAAACATCACCTCATCACAGATGCATCGTGCACTGTGAGTTGACAGTCCCTTCTTGTGTGCTTCGACAATCACTATTCTTGGGACTCAACATACAACAGGACACTATCTTGTGGTCTCCAGAGACGAATACAACCTGCGCTATGGGAAACCGGTACACATCTTTGTGGAAACTGGCCCTGAGGTGATGCCATTTTTTCTTTTTCGCATCACACCATCAAGCTTTGTACCAGACCTCAGGCTATACCATCTTGAATCTCAGAGACAAGTGTATATTGTTGTGTGCGACCCTCAGAGTTAATGGACAGTCATCCATATTCAGCTTATGAAGTAATACTCTGTTGTTGTCTCCCTCAGAATATCGCTGCTCAGCCATGATTATGGAGGTATATATAGTCTATTTAACCAAGTTTTTGCAAAATATATACGCTACTTCCGGTTTTGCTTAATAACTTCGTTTTCTGACACAGAAAGTTCCATATGAAAGGTACATATCTTTCCCTGTGCATGCTACAGTTGTTGCTATATGTGTGTGGTTTTCAGAGCTTGCTCAATGCTGCTTCTTTTTCTCTTTCTTTCTTGTTTACTAGACGTTTCTGAAGATCAGGAGTAAAGATCACAAAACGAAAAACTTTGTGTCGGTAACATGTCTTAAGAAGCTAATCAAAGTTGCTGTGGGTCATGGAATTTGTCAGGAGGGCAACATACAGATATGCCACTTTTGTTATAACGTTTATAACGCTCGTATGAGCTTCAATTGCATTATTGTTCTAAAAATCTTTGTAACACCAGTTATTTCTTTCTAGGTGTATTTAATGGATGAGTTATCACTTCGCTCTATGGTTGCTGGTGCTGAGAACTGCCTCGATGACATTTTCGTTGTTAAAAATGGACTATGGAAACAAGGTATAGTGCATACATCTCCAGATGCCACTTTGCCCTCTTGCTTGGGGCTTTAAGTGCCATTTTTGTTTTACTTTCCTGTTTAGATCAGTCAACATGTGTGAGTGCACCTTCACCAATCGCACAAATGCCTCTGCTCTCACGAATTTATTACCCTTGGGAGAGCCTCAGCAAGACAGTACTTGATGCATTGGAAGCAGACAATGCTCTGCTTCCCTCTCAAATCCAAGAGGGAGTAGCACAAATGGCAGCGTCATGGCCCTGCATATCCATTGAAGGTGGGAGGCACTCCTGATATTTATTCACAGGTATATTTGCTGTTTGCATGGCTTACCTGGATTGAGTACAGCAGATATAAAAAAATGTTGTGACATGCATTGAAATGTTGTAGGAAAGCATATCACATACTGATAAAATATAGCATTTTGAAACTCACGTGATATAGTAGAGTAACAAAAAACTGGTTTGGAAGTTTAGATGGTGCTCTAGCTTAGATTATCTGCGGGCCTGTCTTGCAAGAACCCTCCTTATATTACACTACATATTTACTCGGCTGGTACGATACATACTGCAGTAAATACAGCAGGCGATGTAACACATACGTATAGCAGAGACCATATCAACTGCTAACCTTTCAGAGACATTCATATGCTTCACATATGGTGGTGTCTCTGCCATGCTGAGCTATGCTCATAAGCATGTTTCACGGATGAAAAAAAAAATCCTATCTATGTGCTCAGAAATTTGTTGTGCCGCTTGCAGTGGTGGACGTGTAGTGTTCTTCATAAACTTATTTGGAATAGCTGGTAGAGAAATGGAGTGATTGTCCTGATCATTACACCATGTGAAACTAAGAATATTTCATGCAATTATTTTGAATACTCATAAGGAACTTTTATTAATTGGTTGTGATTTTAGGCACCTGGTTGGTATCATTGAGAACGAAGGGAGCCAGCAGGCATCAAAAAATCAAGAGGGCTACATACATAAATGCGTGAAGCAATGAGGGCCGCAGATGAATATAGCAAGAAGTGGGAACATGTAAGTTGTAAATGCTTCCTACGAGCATATTACATTTCTTTATTCATCAAATAATTTAATTTGTTGTGGAAGTATTATGACTAAGGAGGCTCAGTAATACTTTCTTTTCTTTTCAGCTCATGTGATACATAGCGGTCAAATGTTCTGCCACCAAAGTCATGCACAAGTTATTTGTAGTCTTTTCAGTAATTTCCAAAATAAAGGGTTATTATTGAAAGGCTATCCTCTCTGGACACACAAAACATGAGAATTGAACAATTAACAATGAAACAAAATCTCTGGACATCTCGCATTGATCATAAGGACTGTAAAGGAAAACAACAGGAAACCAGCTAGCATCATGGTCGACAGCATTTATCCCTGTTTTAAAGCGGAATCATCGTTTCATTACTGCACAGGGCCCCGTCATTATAATTAGTGAATTGCTGCCGTAATGAAGAGGCACATTACGAGTACAGTTTCCTATACTTACTGATATATAGCAGTACCTGGCCCAAACGGTACTTCAGCCGTGATGATGTACTATTTACTGAGTGGTAGCCGTTGGCAGTTCACAACAGACTCAACACCGTTTTTCTCAGTTATGGGTGCATTCCTGTACATTCGCCGTCTACCATCAGAGCCGTAACGGAAGACTACGGGGACTTGGCTGGCATCAACGGATAGCAGCATTCGGTCCAGTTTTGAAACGGAATATTTTCTTACAGTGTGCGGTGTCTCGCGATGCTGGGGAAATATTTGCATAAGGAAGTGTGCATGGTTCTAGAACTTTTATTTGTGATCGCGTAATCGAAATATCGGCACCTTGCGTGTTGTAGCTTGCATGTGACCAACCAAAAGCTGTTCCCCTACGAGCGCTTCCTACAAACGACAAAACCCAACACGTGGAAAGGTATATTTTTGATTGCTCATATATAACGAGAAAATGTACCGTTTTCAGGTTACTAGCACTGCTCCATGTGCCCGCAATTGTCCTGCGTGTATGATTAAACTAACGACGTCGCCCACCACGGCGGAAGTGTTTTGCGCGCAAGCTTTTCAGCGTGAAGCAGGTAACATTTGCTGCTTACCCTTCTGATATATTGATTCTGAATTTACATTAATTCTAGCTTAGAGTAATTCCGAATGCCCAGGGTGACACACGCTTACAACATTGTGACATCAGTGTAAGCACTAATGTAGTGCCCCACAAAGATGAACGACAGGGAACGCTTCCACCCCATGTAAAGCCTCATAAAACACCTTCTGAAATATTTTTCTGACTATGCAACTGCATCATGATGACATAATTGTCATTGTTTACTGTAGTTTCTTGAATATGTTTTGAATATATGAAAAAAAAAAGTCTGGTTGACAACATATGTCTTATGATCAGCATCAAACAAGAGCATATGTCGTTTTGTTCAGCACCTTATGTAGTTTTTTTTTTTATTTCAGGTGGACGTACATTGTAGAAGGCAGCTAGTGGGGGAAAAGATCATGGTCATAGGTCATGTGGCTCCTGGTACATGCCCTTGTGGAGTAAACTTTTCAGAACACACACAGACAGTTTGCTCGCAGAGCCAATGAGTAGAATGTTGCTCGAATACTGATAGAAAATGGCGTAACAGATACATATGGAAATAAAAACATTTTTCACGAGGGATGCATGCAATTGTGTCGCAGTATTGTGTGCATGAACCATTGTGTGTGACACAAGTCATGGGGGCACACCGCCTCCGACACACTTGGGGAAGCATAAAACACAGCGATGGCTAATATGGTGGGTGCTTCTTTTTTCTTTTTGGCCGTAATGAAACATCTTCGGCCGCAATGAGACTACCATCGGCCGTATTGAGACTTTGGCCGTAATGAGACACTTGGGGATTAAAGGATTTTCGGCCGTAATGAGACTTTCGGCCGTATTGAGACTTCGGCCGTAATGAGATGTTACCCTTCCCATCTCGGTGTCACGCTTTCTCAGCTGACATCAGGTTCTTCCTAAAATCATGGAACAGCCCACTTTGTCCCCAGAAGTGAGTATGAGGGGAAAACGCGATACCGTTTCTCAGTTTACGTTACCACAAAAAATGCCGCCGTTCATTTTGTGTCCGTCATTATCTGGTTTCATCTCTGCTCAACACCTCCCAAGACACAGTTCGCAATTTGATCTGATAAATGTCAGGCAATAAAAACTACCACTCCATTACTTTCAAAAACCACGCGGGTAACAAAAATAAAATCACCGTTTCCGCTGCTCGATAAGTGCGTACGTTCTTCCAGTTTTTCACGAAAGAAAAATAACGATATCTACCAGGACGCTAGGAAGTGAGAGTCCTAAAGAAGTCAGTTGAGAAAGGGTGAGAACGAGAGAACGATAGGAAATAGCGGGCCCAGAACTCGCGCAACGTTGGACGATAGTGCATTTTCGCATATTTTTTAATGGCACAGAAAAGTGCTACTGTTTTGATTCTTGCTGACTAGACTTCTCAGGGTTGTGCTCCACAAATCTGGAATTGCGCGGTCAGCCTATTTTCACGAATGATGAATACTAATTGTAGAAGTAATTAACGACTGCACTAATTACTGATACACGACCACCTTTGAGTAGGCCCCGTCGGGAATAGATATGTTCTAGGAAAGGAAAACAAACCGCGAATTGAATAAAATCCTGGTCAGTCTCACGTGACACACCCTGTATATCTATACTAGTGTATCACTCACTCTAGTTTCTGACCTGTGGCTCGAACACCCTTTGTTCCCTGCGGATGCGGAATTCATCAAATCGTCCGTTTTAAACTCCGCGCAATGGTGTAACCGCCATGCAGGTCGTCATTTTCAATCGGAAGCGCTGCGGATTACATTCGCCATATGAACAGATTTTCACGAGCTGTAATTTTAATGTTTATTCCGATTCATTCCCGCAAATGCAGGACACACACACACATCAAGTTGGCTTGACCGGCGTATACACGCTTCTCTCCACTGAAGCTATGCATTTCACTTGGAACACCCGTTGGCCCTGGGCTTTATAAAGATGTGTCAACACTTGGGTACATCTATGAGAGGTCCCACGATGGTGTACGTGCAACTGGAATGGAAGTGCAAATGCGTCAGATTTTTTTTTATGTTTCTTTTTCTTTTTTTTTTCTGGTGTACCTATTTTCGCCATTTAATGCAAACTGCATTGGCGTGCCTTTTTGCTTGTACTTCGCCAAAGCAATGTGTTCCCCAGAAGGTGTCGTCCTCTTCGAAAGTATCTATGTCAGGAATGAGAGGTGAACCTGTCTTTTACGCGTTTAGCGAAACTGTAGTGCGTCCTGTTTTCTTTTTCCTTTTTTTTCTTCTTTTTTTCGCGGCGAAAGAAGTAACGATTGGCTCAGTGTGCCAATCCCTTCCGAAACGGTTGCGTCTTGATCCCTCACGATGACAACATTCTGGGCTGCTCGTTCAGTGGTGCAGATGTCGATTCGAGCTTTCAGGTTCCCTGGCTCGATCTGAGGGTGATGCCTCTCTTCTTGTTTTTTATGAAGCGAGTTTTGAGATCACGGCAGGGCAAGAGCGTCACAATTTTCTTCTTAGATGGCCTATTAATAGGCACTATGACAGAACATGACTAGTATGTAAAAGGTAGACCACCTTCCATTGCAGCCAGGCCTACTTCACCGTTACAGGAAGTCCCCGCTTTGCATAATCCCAAGGTATTAACGTTAGAGAGCAGCAGCAGCAACCGGGCATACGGACGATTCGGTACAGGACATTTTGTTACATGGACATTTCGCTAGACAGGCATCTCGGTACATGGACATCTCGGTACACGGGCATCTCGGTATAAGTCATGCGCGGGATAAATTATCTTACCGAGGTGGTTTTGTAACAAACACCAAGGTTATTTGACGGACCGAAAAAAAACTTATGCTCATTTCTACTTACAACGTATCAAATGCTATGCATATGAAGGAATACTACGCAGAGAATTCTCTGCTTCGAAATTTCTTTTTTGCATGGCCATTTCCCTGGAGGAAGAGAACAAATGGACTGTTCAAGCAATTATGTAACACAGTCATATTTATGAACCAATATGGCTAATTTTCCCGAAGTTTTGTCGTCTTTTAGAAATACTTTGGGCATCATGCAGTAACTGCGCTTAATAGGGCTGTGCGAATACTGAATAAGCGAGTAGTACTTGTGTATTCGATTCCCCCCCGAATTCTTCTTCCTGTTTTCTCTTTCGTCTTTTCAAAACTGTCCAGGTGTGTAATGCTCTTCCACCAGCTGTTATGTCCTGATATCTTCCAAGCTTTGTCGACGGGACAAAGACTTTGTTGGCTTAGGATCTTTCCTTCTTCTTCTGTTTTTTTTTTTGTCTGTGTATTCTTGATTGTTATCATGTGTTGATTTATTGTAGTTATAGGTTGTTTTCTTATGAGTCAGGTTACGATGTTCGTAAACTTTATATCAGTTTGAGTGTATGTTACCATGTAATTACCTGGGTCCAAAATAGACATCCGAATCGAATGTGGAATACTACTTTGGAATTTCGAATTGAAGCGATTGCTATTCGAAACCAATTATGTTGGAATAGTTCGCAAGTTGCGCTCATAAACGCGAAAACGAAAAAAAAAGAGAAAAAGAAGAAAAGAAAAACAAACAGAAAAGAAATGTGTGCTCAAAGAACGTCCGTGTACCGAGATGTCCGTACCAGAATGCCTTGTACAGAAACGTCCGGTACCGAAATGTCCTAGAACCCTTTAACCGCTATCCTTACAAAGGCAAGGAGTGGGGTCGAAATTCCTGTTTCTCTTTTTAAATTTTATTGGTTCATCCTTAACTATGCGCCCTTGTTCGCACTCGCAAGGCTTTCCATGCATTTAGTCAATATGTCATAACAAGTAATGCACGTCCCACGGAGACTGCGGATTAAGCATTACAGTGCTTCCGACGGGTGGGAAAACTTGTACTTGCATCCGTATTTGTTACCGTTTCAGGCACATTACAAAGTGTCTTCATATGGGACTGCGAGGACTGTCGTTGCGGACTAGTTGAAGTCTCATATTTCACGTTATGAATAGCAAGCGCATAAAAGCAGTTTTAGCAGACCCTTGGTAAAGTTATCATGCCTGTCGGCATGATAACCTGTCGGTCTGTCGGCAATTTGCAGTTGTGTGTGACTCAGAATCTTATACACTGATTGGTTCAGGCTGTTATGGTTCAACGCAAGCCATGTTATGAACGGCTCGCTAAAATTCTCTATCAGGTTCAGCCGATTTCACAATAAAGGGAATCAGACGCCCCCGAAAATTCCAGAAGAATGGTGATTATCTGCGAGAAACATCACTGACGTTTGCGCGACTTTCCTCTTGGTGCGATGAAAGCGAACGTTGATATGACGTCCGTTGGTCCCTACCATCGTATCACCACAGTTTGCGATTGCACATTTCTTCCCTTTTGTCGGTTTCTCGGGCTTATTTGAGCAGAGTTGACTCAACACCTCCAAGATAAGGAGAAGGCCTGTGCCCTACCTCATACAGGACCCAGGCACTCGACTCGACTCGACTTTCAGTACATTGCGTACTGAAAGTCGAGTGATAGGGGTGGACGGGTAGGTGGAAGGCCCTGAACAAACTCGTCAAACTAAAGAACATTGATAAGACGCATACCGTCCACCCCTATTGCACTCGACTTTCAGTACATTGTGCTGCTGGGGAAGGCCTGCTGTTACAATAGTGGAAGCTGCTATGAAGTCAATGAAAGAGCGAACGAGAAGAAAGCTCGAAGCAGATCGCAAAACCAGACAGGCCTACATAGGTGACGTAAGCCCGCAGGACTGCTAACTAGGAGGTGTTGGTTCACCAACCAACCTTCTTTGTCGAAGGTAACTCTGTTGTCACGTCTAGATGTTCTGAAAATAACTCTTCCGCTTTCTGCTTGTTTCTTTATTTATTTTAATTTTTTTAGTTTTATTTTATTTTATTTTTGAGAGGAGGGGTGTTGGTAATCGACAAAGCTTCTTGATGGTGACGGGAAGAGACTGTAACAGTCAAAATTTGGGATTAAGCATTCGAATGACCTCATGATGAGGCCAAGAACAAACTGAAGTGTATGATACAGATATAACGGCAAGTAAGAAAGAGAGGTGCAATTACCGAATTCGTTTTCGTACCTTCATAGCTTCATTTCGTAGCTTAAACCCCAGAAATTACCCTACATTATGATTTTAAAAAAATATACTCTAAGTATAATTTTTTTAAAATCATAATGTAGGGTAATTTCTGGGGTTTTCCTCAGATGCAGTCAGACATACGCCGGCACAGTTCCCTTAGAAGTAGCCTGAGGACGCACATTCCCCTAGAGCGTCACTGGTGACGTTGCCTACCTTTGTGACGCCGACAACGGGGAGCTCGTTCAACACTGCCGCCACCACCACGGGATTAATTTCTGCAGAATACACTGTAGAGGCGAAAATTGTGGAGACGTGTGGACTCCGTCGCTGCTTTTATTACTTTTCTTTTCTCATACGAATTTCTGTCACAATGAAGCCCAGCTACGCTTCTGCAAAAATCTAATGCTGGTGCAGTCTGACTAACGCACCTTAATATCTGAACTGAGAAGTAAAGTCTTTGGACGCATTTATCAACTCTTCTTTGCTAACGCTAGCTAACATTATAAAACCCGCGTTACGTAGCTAACGGTCGCTATAGAAATTCGCCAGCAACTTTAGGGGACCTTTATCAAACCGGATCACACTTTGTCATCGTCGACGGCATCCTCATTCTCCACAAAGAGGGCAAAAAAATAGATCAGGACCAGCTTTGCGAGTGTCGATCTGCTCGTTCTACACGCTACGAGTAGCAGAAGCAGCAGTACAGCAAAGAAAAACTTGCTAAAAGTTATCAGAGCTGATTCATCACATTTTCGTATTGCGTTCGGCAGTTGCTGCTGATAGCTGGGCTCCGTGCGCGATATCTGATGTACAAATTCCCTTTCTCGTCTACCCACGCCTCTTTCCATTTTCCTTCCTCCTCACTTCATGCTTTTCTTTCAAGTTGGCTTTCTTACATGTTCTTCTGCTATCAGGCAGAACCTTTATCAGAGGAGGTGTCCTTGAATTCTGGCCATGTTGCAGTCACACGAGATTATACACAAACTTAGCCGCTTGCGAAACTCTCGGAGAACGCACGATACACCTCTCAAGACGTCCAGAGACAAGGCACAACTGACGCCGGCTTCAGCTCCAGTTGAGGAGCTCCGCACTTCTGCGCTTCCACGTGACGGAAAAGAGCGAATCAGCTTGCGGAGCGCAGCCTGATTCACTCTGCTCCGTCACGGTGCGCGCTGTAGACGGACACCACTAGAGTCCTGCATAGCCCCGGGCCCCCGACGCGGCCAGCGGGCTGGGCTTGTTATTGGCTCTGTGCGGCCCGGCCCGACAAAATACGCAAACACCGCGGGTCGGGCCGGGCCCAGGCTGACAAACTTGTTTCCGAGAGTCGGGATTGTCCGGGCTCACGCAGTTAATTCCACGCAAAGGAGGACTATTCGTTCATATCATCACGTGCTTCCGTCATTCCTGTGCATAGTATTTGAAAAAAGAAAAACAAGCAAGAGACACTGCATTACGCGTATGATTCGACCCCCTATAACATTCTCAAAGCAACTTTACATTGCTCCTGACGCTTCACGTATTTCACAAACACGTTCGCAACGCTCGTTAGAGGGTTAAGGATTGGGATGGAGTTTGTCTACAGCATCCTCTATCTCCATAAAAACTTGGTTGTTAAACGATAACGCGCTTGCCCGCGTGCGTTCTGGATTTAATTTGGTCTCGTACTGTTCTGGTGTTAAGCCGACAGTTCTTGTTTAATAATATTTGGGGGTTTACATCGCGAGACAACTGAGATCATGAGCGAAGGCAATGCGGTCGGACTGTGGATTGCTTTTTGCCCACCTGAGGGTTCTCTAACGTGCGATGGACAGTTCTTGTATGTTTGTGGCCGTGACTTCTCTTCTTATAAATTTACTTACAAATTTGTTTGATAAGCGCTAGAAACGCGTACGTCACGGTTGAAAATACTAGGTCGGGATCTACGCGCTGAGTCATCGGGCCGGGCCGGGCCGAGCCGGGCCATTTTTCGATGCGCGCGGCCGGGTCGTACCCGGAAAAATCGGCACGTGCAGGGCTTAGACATCACGTGCTTCCACTTACCCCGCTACGACGCCGGCCTTTGCTTCTAATGCCAATGCATTGAAACAGCTAGCAAGTTCGCGTCAATGTTAGCCATCCCACATAGCTTGAACATTTTACTCGAACCTTGCCCACGTCAAGAGGACGGGAGCACAGAGACGAAAATCACTTTATGATCACTGAGGGAAGCAATTGAGATATATCGAAATATGCTGGAATCGGTTGATAAAATTAAATAAATTAAATTCAGCTTCCTAGCTCTTGTGGTGGTTATGTGTGTGAAATCACAAACTAGCTGGGGAAGGCCAGATTTTAAGCACACATCCACGAACGCGTTTTCCTCTATGAGGATAATAGAAGGATTGGCCAGCCAAGTGTGACAACCTGATTCGGCGGAAATTTGGACAGAGCTACTCAGGGGCAGACTTAGGGGGGTCTGGATGTCCTGATCCCCCCAATTTCAGTCGTTCCATAGAGTATCAATTGACCTTGGTAGTATAATAGCAGGCTTTCCAAGGCAGGACCCCCCCTCAGAAAATCCTCGATCTGCCCTTGGAGCTACTGGTATAACGTCCGAGAATGAAGGTACGAAACCTGCAGGGCTTTCCTAGAATACCAAATCCACTCAGCACACCTCTCGGGGAGAACACGAAATATACACAAGTGCAGGCATTGTATTTCTAATTGCAAATAAACCACCACCACCAGAGCGAGAAACACGATCATCGCGATAAGTGCAGCACACTGGCTCACAGAGAAAATTTTTCAGAGCCGTTGATATCTGATATGATAAGAGACATATCGTTTCGCGTTGCTCTGAAACCGAAGCGAATATCGGTTCGGTTACTGTTACGGTTCAGTGTCAAAGGTCTGAAAGCGGTTTCGGTTACGGTTATAATAATAATAATAATAATTGGGGGTTTACGTCGCGAGACAACTGAGATCATGAGCGACGCCACAGCAGTCGGTCTGTGGATTGCTTTTGCCCACCTGAGGGTTCTTTAACGTGCGATGAAAACTCATCACACGGCACCCCGTAATTAACGTCCCTCGCGGAAGACGGCGTACCTAAGCAACACGCACCCAGAGCTCGGCATTTCGGCCCGAAAGAACTCACGATCACGATCATCTGATAAGGCGAGCGTGAGGCTGAAGCCAACCCACGCTCTCGCTCAGGCTGATATGGCGCGTGATCGCTGTGCACCATGAGCGCGATACTGAATCGCACTCATCCTCGCGCCACTGTTTACCGCAATCACAACGTCGAACGAATGAGCTGATCGCGCATGCTGTGATCACCATCAGGGTGATTACATGAATGCGAACACGATATCATGCAAAGGCCGTTCGTGTGATATCTAGGCATTATCGCACTCACGCGATCACCATGTAGTTGCGCTGTTGGCTCATGGCACCTTGCAAACAGCAGGGAAGGCGTGAATTTCCTCTTGCGATTGTGCTTTCGGGCCAAAAACAGGCAAATCAAAGGTTGCAATGGCAATAAAAAGCTGTTCGAGCCAGGGTGTGGGTCGTTTGTGCACTTGTTGTGCAGGCAACAAGTGTTTCGCCGCTGCTGCGGCGAAGAATCATGTCTGATCCCGTTGACGAGCTCCACACTATGGGTGACTTCGCTGTCCCGATTGACTGAAGATTGATTGAAGAGCATTGTGGGAAATTTCGAGCATGGTCAGAGCACGCTGTGGATCTTTCCACAGCCCTCGGCATCTACGGTGTCCTTGATACGGCGCTCCCGGTGCCTGAAGTTCGGCAGACGTCTGAGCTTGACGAGTATCTTGCGGAGGACTATGGCAAGCAAGATGTCTGTACCTTTTGGAAACACGACACCAGTCGATATCCTAATCTGGGTCGTCTAGCGGAGGTCTGCTTTCATACCGGCCACTTACGGTGGCGTCGAATGCTTTTTTTCGGTTGGCGGTGCAGTACAAAAGGCGCGACAGTGCTCACTTCTCAAGAGTATAGTGGAAAAACTCATCCTAGTGGCGGAAAGCGTGAAGGGGTCAAAACAGCAGGAAGCCGAAGAAATTCAACGACGTAGCCAGTAAAACCTCACTGCCCTACAAGTATTTCTCAGTCTCAATGTTAGGATGTTTGTTTCTTCATGTATTTCCGCGCACTGAATAAATAATTGATGATAGAAGCACAGTGTAGGCTACCGATTATGACAGATTTCCTAACGGACGTCGCCATTGGCCCTCTCGTCACCAGTATGTCTATATGCCGGTCCGCGAAGCAAACTGCGGCAAGCAGAAAACGACGCACACCACCACAAGCCGACATTGGAGAATTCTAGCATCGTGAGAACAGACATTTGGTCACCCTGCAACAAGTTCATAACGACACAGTGATCGGCGAAGACGAGATAAGAAAAATTAGAGCCGTCGGAGCATGATAGCAATAGTTAAGAAATCATCCAAAGGCAAGCGTTATGCAAATTTCGCCTTTTATATTTGAATGTTATGGGAAGGGGCATGTTGAGGGTAGACAGCAGTGAAGCAAGAGCAACAACCATAAGAACTAATCAGAATGGGACGGAACACACTGCGTTGTGTGAACATGTGAACAGTGGACTTCTGAATAGCGAACATGTGCATAGCGAACTTGCGAATAGAGCACATGACAAGTATTTTTGGGGTGTGTGAGAATTTCTCCTCTCTTTTTGTTTCCTCGCAAACGAAGAAACACGGCGTTGCGAACGCGCCCAGAGAGTGCGCTCTTCCCTATACTTTGCGCTTTTGCAGAACAACATGATCGCGGTGATGAGCGCGATCACGCAATAATCGCGCTCAGGTCAAACAGCCTGATCGCGATCACATTGTAATTCCCATGAGTGCCTGCGGAGGCGGGGCATCGTGATCGCAATACAGGAATCACGAAATACAGATTACTGCCGTGAGTGTGATCGCGATCACCGCAGGTTTTCCCAGTGTTGTACCCGCTACCCGAAAAGGTAGCGCAATACCGATGCGCGCTACCTGACCAAAAAGTAACGAAATCCCGATATCGTTACACGTACCGAAAAGTAGCGGAATACCGCTACCGTTACCCGTAAAAAGTAACGCGATACTTCATGCGCTACTTCTTAGGAAATAAACAAACAGCATCGTTGATGACGTACTTCAAACGTCTTAAAATAATAAATAATCCAATAAAACGATATCTCAAAATAATAAATCGACGTCCAATGGAGGTTACACGTAGGTTGCATGAAGGCTAAAATTTTGAAAACCGTTTTTTTACAGATTTACTAAAGCCTACTCGGTATCCTGCATATCTTTTTCTATTCCTCTAAAGCAAATAAAGCACAAAGCAAGTCTACCGATAAAAGGCATAAAAGGCTCAACAGCTTTGTCACAAAAAGAACTCGGATTGCCCGGAACGAGATTTTAGTAAACATACCATGGTGTGCTTTTTCAAATTGGACGTTGACTTCCTTGACGCACAGATAAAGCTTTCCCACCGAGGCGCATAGTAGACATCTGAACACCGCGCTACTGTTTTGTACTGTAGCAGGCGGTGGTCCCTCCATTGCAGCGGACAAGAAATTGCAACTGTCAAGCACCTGAGCGTACGTGGTGCAATGTCATGTGGAATGTCATGACTCATAGCTAGCGAGGACGGCTCCAGAATGGAGTGACGTCAGTTTGCAGACAATTCCGACAATGCACCAAATCTTCAAGAAGGTTCATCCCAAATAGGGAATACGTGGAGGACACATCCTCTTTGCAAGATAACGGCCTCTGTGCCCTCCTTTCGGCTATTTGCCTGGTCTTCCCAGAATGAGTTGTGATATCGGGCAGCTTGATCGAAGGCAGGCAGAGTGGAAGTTGAGTTGTCGCGAACCCCAGCTCGGAAAGTAGCGGTAGCGCTCAAAGATTGCGCTACCGCAAATCTGTAGCGGAAGTACTTCTTTCGTTACCAGTTTAAAAAAGTAGCGCGATCTCTACTCCGCTACCGAAAAAAGTAACGGATACGGTAGCGCCGCTACTAGTAACGGCGCTACGTACAACACTGGGTTTTCCTGATGTTATTTCAACGCATCGTAATGATCACAAGGGCGCTTTAATGACGATTGCAATCACAGCCACACTCATCCCTTTGGTGATCGTGATGGCGGTTATTGTAGGTTATCGCGATCATGCATGATTTCGCCGAAGTCTGCATGTACCCTGCCACCAAGTTGCTGGCGTCCTCGGCCGGTTCGAACCCGCGATCTCGGGATCAGAAGACGAACACGCTACCGACTGAGCGGTTACGGTTAGGGTATTCGCCGTTTTAATATGTGCGGTTACCGGTAACCAAGCAGCTGAACTGGTATTGTTTTCGCAAAATGAGCTGCAAAGTGCAAACGAGTAAAAATGAATATAGTTATCTGTTGCACTCCGAAAGGGTGCAGAAAGAGTGAACTCTTTCTTCGACGTACTTTGGCCGTTTGCGACATTCCCCGTAAAATAATTTCTTGCAGTCTTTATTAGTGGGTTCTAGTATACCGTTGATAAGGTTATCGTGCCTATCGGAACCAATTGCAGTGGTGCGTGACTCAGAATCTTATCCACTGATTCGTTCCGGTTGATACAGTTCGACGCAAGCCACATTATCAACGGTCTGCTAAAACTCTCTATTATCTCGCGCATATTCATTTCGCTTGTACAAAGCTACATGGCAAGAAACACTGCGTGCGTTCAGCGGCTAAGCAAAGAGATATGGAAACAAACAACGTGCAACGCTTCGTATCTTAAATGAGCTCAATAATACAGTTCATAATACCCCTGTCACACGGGCATTTTCGATCCTGCTCGACCGAACCTGCTTGAACCCAATGCAGATCGGATGGTGCTACACGGCCGCTTCCAAGCAGGATCGAACTTTGATCCTGCTTGACTCAAGACAGTTCCCATAACAGGATTGAAAATTTCAAGACAGCTCGACTGACGCCATTTGCATCCTCGACCCCGGTGAACTGTCATAACTTAAGACGGACATGCGCGCGAAGCTACAAAAGATGCTTACATCGGTATACGATAAATTACCACTAATATCGCTGTTATGTAGGAAACGCGAAATTAATGAGTTCCGTTTATTCATTTGCCTATATTCTCGACACCGTGCGACAACAGCCGGAACAGCTAATCGGATACGTACTCAGACGGCGACTGTTGCGCCGCCTCTCGCGCCACAGGTCAACCATTCAATGCGCATTGAAAGTGGCCGTGTAGCAGCGTCAAAACTCGAGCGTGCTCGGGAAGTTCGATGCAGATCGGATTCGAGAAGGATCGAAATGCTCGTGTTACAGGGGTATTACTCATAAGGGACGTACGCAATACATGTCATACGATGCGTATGTCATCCGATTACCGGTCCAAGCGCATAAGATGGTATGTTGCCTAGACAACTTCTGAATAAAAACCACATAACAAAGAGATCTACTTTAACAGAAGCATTGCGTACAGGTTGTGACAAAAGTTTACGGAACACGCGAGCGGCGTACGTTTTCTTCGGTGCGACACCCTAGCGGCTGGCGGAAGCGGGTGAGGTCGCAGTTTCGGAGGGGTGGAAGGTAGAAGTGTGCGCTGTTAGCGACACACAGCGGCAGCTTCCACTTCCAAGATACACCCAAGTGACACCAGAACTACCACTGTGTGTCACTAACAGCGCACGCTTCCACCTCTCAGAAGCAGTGAACTCACCCGCTTCCGCCAGCCGCTATACACTCTAAAGTCCGTAACCCATAAATAGAAGTAAAAAACTTGCAAACTTTTTACCTCTATTTCTAGAGGTAACTATGTTACCTATACTCTGAATAACCCTTGTACACAGGTTAAAGCATAACCTGTAGTCACTTTCCACGTTGCTGCCCATGTAACTCTTACACAGAGGTTAAAGTATAACCTATACCCACCCACTGCGTTGCTAGATTTGTAACCTTTATCTTAAAGTTATTCAGTGAAGCCATCTACACAGGAAAGCGGGTGAAGGCGTCCCTGAGAACATTGCACGAACTCCTAATAAAAGAAGCACACCACAGAGAAATGTGTCCTAACAGTATTGGGTAATCATAACTATGTGCTCGCGGATGCCGATTTGCCTGTACCTGAAGCAGAGTAAGCTCGACACGCGCATCTTTTTGGAAAAATAAAAAAAAATCACAATACTAAAAAAAAATTGTGGAGCCTAGTTGCAAAAAAAAAACGAGTAAGAATGGAACCACTGAAAACAAATTAAACGCATGTCACGAGTTTCCAAAAACCTCACGGAACTAAATATCGTTCACTGCATGCCGCTATGTAAAGTATTTCATTAACTAAAAGGTTGTGACACGTCCTCAAGGACACCTTGCCCAATAAAACGCAGGAAATGCTAAACGAAAATATGAAGCTTTTCTTTGCAAACACAGCGTTACTTTATTATCAACGGTTCATACTACATAGTATTCTACGCAAAATACTCGAAAAATATACTGTAAAATTCTTTATCATCTTCATATGACACATGGAAAGACCATTCAAAGAATGAATTGTAACATATTAAATAGGAGTAATATTAAAAGTTCAAGATGCAATACACTTTGCACTGAAAGTCAAAATCGAGTTCACAAGTCTCTTCTTCAGTGGAGCAAAATATCTCCGAAGGATCATGCAGAGAAAAGGCATATATGAAAAATGAGTATTACTAAACTGCAGAACACCTTGCACTGAATGTACATATAACGGAACTGAGTTGACAAGTCACTTTTTGACTTTAGCAAAATAGATAATTCGTAGTCATCTTCACATGACGTGTAGAAAAATTATCTAAATGAAAGTTTAATGAGATAAAGAACCCCAACGCATTTTGCACTTGAGGCACGTTACAAAAAATCAGGGGTTCCTCATAATGCAACTTCCGAACCTGATCTGATTTTACCAAAGTGGTGTCAATCTGCACACCCATTTCCTGAAACAATTCCTCTATGCTGCTTACAACGCAATCGACAACCACCTTGGAGCACATGTGGTGGCCCTCTGGGTTATGGCATAATAGCCTTTTTTTTTCAGATAATTCTTCGAACTTTGATCTGTTCTTTCCATCTGCTCAAGTAGCTCACCTATACATTGTGTTGGCTGGTTCATCCTGTCATGTTATGTCATCCTGTACTCGTGTGCTTAACTAAATACAAAAATTCAAATGATGTATGTATCTTTAGATGGTTTCAAACGTTGTTCCACAAGTATCACAAGAAGGGAGAAAGCCACACCCAACACACTGAACGACGTGGTCACAAAAGCACTGGAAATACCTAGTCGACAATCTACAATGTTGGCAAATATAGGTTCGTACATGGCTGGCTGGCTGGCTGGCTGGGTTTGCGACGAATCCCGAGCTTGCGTAGAGTTGTGGGAAGGACCTGGTTTGCTGCTATCTCTCTGAGCCTCTGCAGAGTTATAGACTGGGATTGGGCTGCTGCTGTATTTCTGCTGGACTGTTCGTATGTACTTCTGTGGCACAAGATACCTAAATATAAACCGCAACGTCAAAAGGGGGCGCGCTGATTATTTCATTTTTACACGTATCCCCACAGTTTACGAGTGCAGGAACCATTACCCACACTATTCACTTACCCTCTGCCACAATACTGCCAGGTAACTCATGGCTGTGTCCATCAAATTTGGAACCAGTGGAGCTGCGCTATGGGTTACCTGCGAAGAACAATCTTTTTTACTGCAATATTCTGCACAAATTGCAAGGCCATAATATATCGTGTGCTTTTAGTCCTACCACTTTCTGTGCTATTGCGCCGAATGCAATTGTAACGTTAAAAATGCTTTGCTCATGACGTCTCAAGTTCAAAACAACCTGCGAAGAGCCACATGATAACGGTTACACAAGTCTGACGTGGAAACGCGCAGCTTGCTTATCCTCCTTTTCGGGATTCTATCATGTAGTCACAGGCAACCAAGTGATGATAACCGACATTTCAGTGCAATGACAGAAGAAAAAAAAAGACCATAAGCGACCGTTAAAATAACTGGTTAGGAATCGACTTAAACAATAGTGAAGGAAAAGAAAGAATGTCTAATTCAGGACGAGGAAGAAGCAGTCGCAATTATGATGCGTCTTTGGGATCACTAAAAGCGAATGCATCAAGAAGTTTCACGCAACGCAATCACTTGCTCAACGCATGCATAAAGCGCATTCCTCGTTTTACTAACCTGTTTCACTCAGTGCTGCATGCTTCGCTCGTGCATGGTGACAATAACAGCATGCTACTTCCAGTGCATGTCCATTTTCACACATTTCTCCAATAAATGCATCACGATCACAGCCGGCGTCCGTGCAACGTCCCTGTGTGGAACCTCGAATGTCTGTGTGCGTCCGTCACATCATATATCCACCTGCGAGCTTCGCCCGTGCAACATTGCACTAACATGAGAGTGAACTACGCAGGAATGCAATAGCAAATGCAGAAGGTTACTTATATGTGACTTTGAATTCCGTTGTTTCCAATGCAACGGATGTCGAAGCGGCGAGGTACCACACAGCAAGCGAAACGCTCCTCCCGCTTTTTCCTGATACACGCTGTTGCCAACTGCCACTTGACGTGCAACCTCCACCTGCCGACTTTCGCGAAACTGCGGACCACTTCGCTTTTATAAGTAACGCTGGTAACTTCTCCAAAAGCGTAACGCCGTCCTTAGGGGTAACGCCACTGTTTCTCTCGCAATGTAACCTGTAAGAGGGCAACGCACGTCCGCATGTAACCTTTGAATGGGCTGTAACCTTTACATCGAGCACAAATAACTTGTATTTCACAAGTTAGGTGCGTATCAGAGTAACGTTAGAGAGAACTAGATTAAGAGTGTAGGGTGTCGTTCCGAAGAAAATTTACGCCGCTTCCCGTAGTCGTAGCTTCCCGTCGTGGTGTTAGTGGAAGTGGCACTGACTGTCGTAGCGCTGAATGTTGGGCAATGGAGAATTTGCTGGCTACCTTCCGAATATACCAATGCATTTATATTTGAGACCTCTGTGTACCTAAAACGAGACAGTTTTCATTGTGGGGACACATCTAATGCCCAAGTACGTTCATAATAATTGAATCCCTGTATGCAATAAGCGATAAGTCGAAAAATCCCAAACCGAGAAAAGGGGCCTGAACTGATTGTCCGTCCCATTGACACACATGCATTTCCCTTTGCTTACTTTCCTGTGCCGGGCCAATAAATTTAAATATGGTCCTACATTTTCTTTAGCAGGTACGTACTGGTATGCAGATGTCATTGCAGCAAAAATAGTAAAAAGGGGATAAGTCTTATCCCTTTATTGCATAGAGAGGTTTAATTATCGGCCGTGTCTCAGCGGTACGGCGTCCTTCAGGCTATTTTCTTTCTGAGCTGGGTTTTCGCCCTCGTTAAAGGACCCTTTATTTCACCAAGGGTGACAGCGGGCGAGTACTGAACGAGCTCAAGCAACAAATGTGCAGCACCTCCTGGCTAACAGGATCTGCTCACTATTCGCTTCTGTACAATGTCGACCCCGAGTTACGCTTTCGAGCACCAAATTCCTCCACGCGATAAACGAAGATTGCCCTACGTAGGCTACGGCTAATGTACCTTACAGCGCATGTCTTCTCTTCAAACTCGGCAAGCGTGACTCCCCGAACTGCAGTGAGTGTGGCGTTGCAGAGGACGTAGAACACATCTTTCTCAGGTGTCAGAAATTCGTTGACACTCGAAGGGTTTTAGAGGCGAGCCTGTCTCGTGTGGACTGCCGAGCCTTCGACATCGTGAAAGTGTTAGGTCCTCAGTCGTCCGACAAGGCGCTGAGAGCACTTGAAGATTTTCAAGTTCTCTCAGCTTTCAATGTACAACCGGGCTTATGGACATTCTACGACGTTCTGAGTGTGTCCTGTGTGTTGCCCCGCTGATTCCGATTTTTTACACTTACTTGGTTGAAGCTTTTGAACTTCCATCGCTTTATCTCGTTCATCTTGCTGAGTCTTGACTGAATGTCCTGCGAGACCTCTGTGGTGCCCCCTGAGGGCTTTCTACAAAGGCATTGCATGATCTACACCGGTACACCCACCAGATGCTGATTTACCATATTCCATTATTGAAGGAAGGAGTTTGAGACGGGGGGTCTCAAAGTATCGTATGCATCAAGATCTCTACCCGAATTGCTCATTGATCAATGTGTACCGCATCAGTGTTCTGGTCACATATTTCGTGGTACAATTACCATAGAGGGGGGGGATATGTTTATTGAAAAAGAAAGGGAGGAAAGGTTAGTCAGGCGGAGGTGGATTTGCTATGCATTTAAAGACAGAGGTGTGGTGCTCATTTCATGTGATATGATGCCTATACGACACTGGCTACACAAATGGCTACATGCACGGTATATTTGCCGCTTTTGGCTACTTTCTCAGGGCCCGTTGGCGAATTTTCGAAGGTATATCTGGACAGGTAGCGGAACTCCCATAGGCCCCTGCGTCTTCAGAATGACGCCATGAGAGACACCGTCAGCGCCATCCATGCCTTGCGCGGACTACTACGATTGCAAATAAATGACGTCAGAGATAACGTCAGCAGTATGAATAATAAGCAGCGCATAATTAGCCATTCCGCATTTACATACGCGCACAGCGTTCGTGCAGTGTGTTTATATACTTTTAACCAACACCCTCTTTTTGTTTCGTCTTTAATTCCAATCGCCCAGGGCAGCAATACCAGGCGACAACAGAGAAAAATATATCAGCAACTGGTTTAATGAGACATGGAAATTAGAAATGTATACAGTTATCACAGTTTTTGAGAACTCCAGTAGGTTGGGCATCGTTAAAGATTACACATAAATTATGAAGGTTCGCTTATTAAAGTCCATTCCTAACCTAGAGCTAAATGTACACGTAGTGATTGTCCCTTGGTATTTTTCCAATGAGTGGCCATAATTTGTCCGTTGCAAAAAATATGACATCCTTGGTGCACAGCTTTTTTTCGCGATGCCGGTAACAGGGGGTGCATTGCGTTCATCTGTTTACACGTGTTCATCTTGGCCTAGTGCTCCGAGATGTGAACCTCGCTTCCTGTTTAAACCAGAAAGTGTACTAGCTGCGTATTGCGAATTTACGATGTACGGACGCACGGGTGCAGGGATGTAAGGGTAAACAAAGCGCGCTGTGACACATGCGCAGAGCAGCAGGATACGGAAACGTACTCGGACGGTTCGTGCCTTTGTATATCTGTACGAGTTGGGCAACAGATAGTTTTTCCTATATTAAAATTTTGACTATTAGTAGACACAAAGACCATGCACACGTAGTAAATATTTTCGTTTACGATTGTACCTCTCCCAGTAAACCACAAACGTCTTATGGACATCCAGAGGATGGTACACCGTAGATATTTTGGATACCTAGTAGACATCCGGATATGTCCACCTAACGTGGAATGAATGTACTATGGATGGTCGGAAGCTCATCCATAACTGTATAAATCCATGCCCTTTGGATGTAACAGACATCGATAGGACGTATATTAGACGTCGTAGTGCCTCACATGCACGTCCACTGGATGTAGCAGCTGGACATTTGTCACATCCAATGGACGAGCTTGTGAGGCATTGCGACGTCTAATATACGCCCTATCGATGTCCCAACCGGATTAACATACGACAATATATAGACTAGACCGGATTGCAAATCTACTTTTTCAGCTATTTTGTGTGCGTGAACAGCGCAAATGCCGTAGCCGTGGCCGTACCCCACCCGACACGGCTTGGGCATTTCTCAGTTTCTATTGGCGTACTGGATGGAACATATACTCAAATACCAATAGTTGTGGGATGTTTGTTAAGTGTAGTGGGGGCCGAAAACGTTTGTAACGGTGTCGAGGATGTGTTTCTGCAATTAATATGTACGTCTGCAATGAGTCAAACTGCCCGCTAACATTTCTGATATTTCTTCCTGACAAATATTGTGTTTGTAATTCAGGCTATTGTCTCATGATGAGGATACCTACTGAGTGGAGCTGTCAAACTGACAGGTTTGTGTTGGTGGAAGAATGCTACGTAGATACTTTACAGAGAGAAGGACGCGAACGAATGGAAAAACTTGCCTTTAATTGTTCTCCAATTCTCACGTTCTCGCAAGATAGATTCACTTTCTTCTAGCGCTATACGTAAAAATTACTATTGAATTGATAGTCGAAACAACGTTTCGTAAACGTACGTCTATATTATCGTATGTTAATCCGGTAGGAATATCGATTGGACGTGTATTAGACGTCGCAACGCCTCACAAACACGTCCACTGGACGTGACAAATGTCTAGCAGGTACCTCCAGAGGACATTCATTTATACAGTTATGGACGAGCTTCCGACGATCCATGGAACATCCATGGAATGTAATGTGGATATATCTGGATATCTACTAGACATCCCAAATGTCTTGGATGTTTGGATCTTTCTAGTATGTCTAATAGACGTTTGTGGTTTACTGGGAGCTACTACTAGCTAGTAGATCCTGTTATAACACCCAGGATCGCTCGCGCCTTATGATGATAGCCTTGCCGATGGGTCTGATTTGGATTTCTCGCTGGCTATCGCTACCAGTTTACATTTACCTTGACTTCTCAGGATATTGACCTGGAAACCATGAATACAAGTCGCAGCTCAACATCGAGCCAGAACTGAGAGTGTCCCAAACTCCGCCCTCATTTTGACAAAATGTGCCCTAAGAAACAAGCTCACTTTATTCCTTAGGAACAGTCATTTCTGCAGTCTGTTCTTTCTTTTTCTTTATTTGTGTGTGTGTGTGTGTGTGTGTGTTGTGTTTTGCAATGGTTTCTGGCACAGCGGATTCATTCTGACTGAAGTGCAAAATAAAATTTCAGTGTCAATTTTTTGTATTACGGTTCGCGCACTGAAATGCAGGGCAGTGTAATCGGCCCACTGTTGTTGTTTATATGTATATATATACAGGGTGTCCCAGAAAACGTGTCATTGAATTATAATGAAAAAACTACACCACCTAGAGTCATGCGGTCAACGGCATTTGTTCTTACTAGGTTTTTGCCACCTCCTGACGTGAATGTCGTGTAACGTAAATTTAATTATGTAAATTTTTGCGAGCTTAAGTCGGAAATTTCCCAAGTAAAGATCACTTTTTTACCCCACCAATGTGAAGAGCGTGTCTAATTTAGTCAAATTAATGTTAACTGACAGGGATATTCAGGAGCTATCCCATCGGAAAAAATAGCCGAACATCATGCTCTGCGCAGGTCGCGCAGAATAGCGCACGATGAATTTTTCAGCGCAATCTTTGTCAGTCCGACGAAAGGAGATTGGAAACCCAGCCCGCCCCGACATCGCAGAAAGAGATAAAACAGGAACGGCTTATCACGTCCGACTTTTGCTGGGATAATGCTTTCCCTCTCCCAATTTTAGGAACTGTTACTTTTTCTACTATCACTCTGTGGGCTGGCTTCGGAACCTCTTTTCGTCGCACTGGGAGCGATTGCGCTAAAAAAAACAAACCCGCGCGCTATGGTCCGGTGCTCCGAAAACCATGATATTCGGCTATTTTTTCCGATGGGGTAGCTTGTGAATACCACTGTGAATTATAATGAATTTGAGTGAATTCCGCACGCTCTTCATATTGGTGGGGTAAAAAAGTGACCTTTCCTTGGCAAATTTCCGAGTTCAGTTCGCAAATATTTACATAATTAAACTTGGAGTACATGACATTCACATTAGGTTGTGGCAAAAACCTAATAAGAACAAATGCTGTTGACCACATGATTTTAGGTGACGTAGTTTTTTTATTATAATTCAATGACACGTTTTCTGGGACACCCTGTATATATCAATGGCATTATTCACGGTGTGCCCAATGGAGTTCAAATCAGATTGTTCGCTGATGACTGCGTTCTTTACTGTGCTGTCTACTCACATGATGACAAAGTATTGATGAGTAATACCCTATTGAGTAATTGCAGGATGAATTTTTCATGCGAGACTCAGTTAGCGTTTTTTATCAACGACTTACACAGTAGCCTCGATACAAATCATCAAACGGATGCTATCTTCATCGATTGGGCAAGATCTTCCGACAATGTTCCCCACGCTCTCCTGCTATCCAAACTCGAAGCCTTAAACATTAACCCACTTGTAGTCGCGTGGATTCGCAGCTTATCTAACCGTAAACAGTGTGTATTTGCTAACAATATTTCATCTTCTTTTGTTTCTGTCACATCTGGTGCGCCCCAAGGGACTGTCCTCGGTCCATTACTATTCCTAATATACGTAAACGACTTGCTTGTTACTTTGTCATCCACTACCAAGCTCTTCGCAGATGACTGCGTGATATACCGTAAAATGAGCTGTGATGCCGATGCTGATCTTCTACAATCTGGTATTAACCGAATAACAAGCAGGTGCTGTTGCTGGCTTACGCCTTTAAACGCTAACAAATGCAAGATCTGGTCATTCTCTCGTAGTGTCGATACCATCACACCAGCCTAATTCCCCAGAAGTTGGAATATGCCTCAGCAATCTGGGACCCTCGACAAGGCTACCTCATCAAAATGTTAGAAGCTGTGCAGAACCGAGCTGTCAGATTCTTCTGTTCCAACTACTCGCGGTATACAGGCGTTACAACGAAAAAAAAAAAACAAACAAAAAACAGTTGTCACTAAGCAAGCTATCAGTACGACGCGCTTTGTCCACGTTATGCCTTCTTCATAAACTGTATTATCACCCATCCAGTCTGTCGCGATCTTTGCCCCCTCCATCTCACATCTCAGCAGAGCTCAAGGTAACTCGTTACAAGTAACTCGTTACCGTAACTAAGTTCCTTTTTTCGGTAACTTATAACTTAACTCGGTACTTTCGCGCCGTGGTAACTTTCAGAGGAACTCGTTCCTTTTTCAGGTAACTTTGCAAAGTAGCTTAAACTAAGTTCAAGTTACTTTTAATTCGCTTTTCACTCACGTCCACATATTTTCTTGCTTTAACTGCGGTTCTTTCATGGTATTTTATGCCATAAAGCGTGATACTCAATCAATGACAGTATTCTATTAAGGAAGTAGGAACCGCTGCCATTGAATTGAAGTTGAACCATTCTGCGCCCACATGGAGTAAGATGCAACGCATTCGATCTGTTGGACATAAACGAAAACGATCTAAGCGTGTTGCACTCGTCCGTAGGCAACTCCAGGTCTCAACTCAACTCAACTGCTCACGCGCGCTGCACCTGTGCAGTGCTATTTTGTGTCCGAAGTAACTTGGAAGTAACTCGTTCTTGTATTTTTTAAGTAATTCTGTAACTGCGAGCTCCATTTCAGGCTGAAGAACTTCGTTATTAACTTAGTTGCATTTTTCACACGGTAACTTAACTTGTAACGAGTTCTTTTTGACGGCTAACTTCTCTATCTGTGCATCTCAGCCCGGTTAGACCATCATTTCAAGATTCAGCACCCCCTGTGTGGCTCGTCATCTTTCTTGCGGCTGTTTCTTTCTGCCTCAGTTGTCTCGGGACGTAAACCCCAAATTATTATTATTATCTTTCTTTCCACGAACGATAGCCGAGTGGAACCTTCTTCCCTTCAACATTGTATGTAAGCGAGACATAGCTCATTTCAGAACCAGCGTTTTGCACTTGTTATAATAAACTTGTTCATAATCAACATTTATTTCGTATTACACCGTATTATTCCGTATTCGATAACCATGCCTGATGAATAATAACCAAAAGATTTATTCCCTCCGTCATGTAGTTGTCCACCAGGGCACCTTGACGTATCTGGAATAAATAAGTAAATAAATGAATGAATGGCTGCAATTTCTGAGTGGTGCGACGAATGGGAAATGGTACTGAACACCGGGAAAACCGTCCTTCTTCGCGTCTCTACTAAAACGCAGCCTATTCTAGTCTCTTATTCTATTTGAAATCTAATTCTCGATGAAGTGAAGGAAGTGGCTTTGCCACAGGTGGCGCTTTATTTTTGAAGCGTGATGTGGGCAAGCTTACGCTTGTCCCATCCTACAGTTGGCAATACAAAGGAACTTTGTTGCGACTTATTAATCTGTACGCGCCTGCGCGTCGTGCAGACTTTTTTCGGAGCCTTGATTGTTTTTTTTTTTTTTTCGGAAACTCTAATGTTGTTGTTGCGGGAGATTTCAACTGCGTTATTGACCGGCATATGAGTAGCCGTAGACCAGTTAACGTGGAGCTTTCTCGCTTAGTTGACGAGCTTGGACTTGTAGATGCCTTTCTGCACCTGAACAATGGGCAGTACCAGTCCACTTGGTCGAACTCTCGTGGTGCACATAGCCGTATAGATCGTTTTTATGTTTCTTCTGGCATCGTCTCGCATATGCGCGAGTGTGTTGTCTGCCCTTCTGGGGATATATCAGACCATGAAGGGGTTCTTTTTGTCCTTGGTGGCTTTCGGCGTTACCGAACTGGATCAGGCTGTTGGAGGCTGGCTGCTTCCCTGTTGAGTGACTCGGAGGTACGTAATGACGTCAAACTGTGGCTCGAGGGTCAGTGCGCTGTCTCGGTTGTTTCGCCATAATCGTGGGAACAGACGAAGCTCGGAGCCGCGAGACTTTTTCGCCAGTGGCGGGCAAGACGTGCTCGTGAGAGCCGGGAGGAGATACAGCACCTCCGGCAAGTACTCTCTATCTTGCGTCACCCAGGTTCGATGGGCTCTGGAAACGACGACGCTATTCAGGACATAATCACCTCTTTGAAGTTACGTGCCTGGGACCAGTACGCTGCTTCGCAGTCGGTCGAACGCTGGTCACGAGAATCATGTTGCTCTCGTCTTCTTCTTGGCCGTTACTTTCGCCGCCCTCGAAACACTGTCAAGGAGCTACTGGCGAGTGATGGGTCAGTATCAATGGAGCCTGACTCCGTGCGGTCACTATTTCGTGACCACTTTTCCGCCCTGTACGAGTTGGTGGTATCTCCTGATGCAAAACACCAGACTTTTTTGCCAGAGTCCAAAGACCTCGTTCTGAGCACAGCCAGATTTACTCAGGATGAGTATACGGCAGCTGTTAAGGCTTTGCGAGCTAGTAGGTCTCCCTGCTCCGATGGTCTCCCTGCTGAATTCTATAAGTGTTTCTGGGGGGTACTTCGCCGCCCCCTGACCGAGTTATATAAGAACTGCTTGGCTGCCGGCCTCCTCTGCCGTTCCATCAGGCAGAGTATAGTGTCTATGCTTTGCAAAGATCCCACACGGAATCGTGACCCTAATGCCTACCGACCGGTATCTCTTCTAAATACAGATTACAATATCATTTCTACCACAATTCTAAATCGAGTTTCTCCCAGTCCTGGGTTCTGTCATCCCTGCTTCACAGGCCTGCGCCGTCCCTGGGCGGTCCCTTGTGCTTCACACTCAGGCTTTGCGAGACGCGATTTATTGGGCTCATAGTCGCCACCAGTCGGCAACGCTGGTTTCTTTTGACCAGAACAAAGCTTTTGACAGAGTGAATCACGAGTACATGTACCGGGTGTTGGGAGCTGTCGGTTTTGATATGCTACAGCTGCCGGGTTTCGTAGCCCTTCCGTTGTTTGCATATGCAGATGACTTATCCTTAATCCTTGGCAGTGAGGACGCGATAGGTCAAGTGTCATCCATCCTGGATGCCTACGGTAGAGCATCGAACGCGCGGATAAACAGGGATAAGAGTGCAGCGTTCTTTATCAATTCAGCTCCCTCCTGTGCGTCTCCATTCGGGATACCTGTTAAAACTGAATTACGCATACTGGGATACTATTTCAATAGTCGGGGAAACGCAGTATCATCGTGGATGCGTGGATGTACTGCGTGAATTGAAGGGTCTGGTTCTTCCACTTACTTGTAAGGCAGGCTAGCGGCGTCGTGGTTCTTAAGCAAGTACTGGTACCATGGTACCATATCGCTGCCGCCACGTCAGATCTTTGTTACTGTGACCCGTATTGCTTTTCAGTTCATATGGGGTAACAGTGTGGAATGGGTGTCACGCGCGCGTCTGTACCAGTCGCGTGAGGTTGGTGGCTTGCTAGTGCCACATGTAAAAGTGAAGCGCCTTGCTTTAGGTATAAAGGCCATGTTTGATGCCCTGAGTGAGCATAACCATCCTGCACACGACCTTTTGCACTAGCTTCTTGGCCCGTAGATTCGTTTCTTTTGTTCCTTTCAGCAGAATAGGCCGCACTCAGAGTTTACAGCTCTCCACTTAACAGAGTACGTGTCATCAGTCCGTCGCCCCCGCGAGAGCCACGTGGACGCTGATCTTTCTACATGGTCAGTGAGGCGGTTCTATGTGTCCCTGCTGGGCTTACTTCCAGCACCCACGGGTGCGCCGGAGCTATCTGTTCCGCGTCAGATTGCGTCGCGCTACGCTACTGCAGGATGGTTGGACTCTCGTCGTTTGCAGTGGAGACTTGCGCACGATGTCCTGCCGCTCAGGGATCGTTTGCATCGTTATGGTCTCACCTCGCCTCGATGTCCTTTCTGATCTAGACATGAAACTGCGCAGCACGCTTTTCATGAGCGTCTCGTTCCCGACGTTTTGTGGCACAGAGCTGAGGAGCTGTATGGAGTTCCACAGATTCGCTGGAGCACCATTCAAACGCTCCTACAACTCCCCGTTCCGATCCGGGATAGACGGCAGTTCATTCTCTTAGCAGTAGAGATAAACTACCAAGTGTGGATTGCGCGCTGCATACCAGTACACGGCGGTCGCGCTCGGGGGCCGTCACACGTTCTAAGCCTCGTTCGAGCAGGTGTTCGCAGAGTTTTACAGAGGGAGAGAGCAGTCCTTGGTGCTGTGGAGTTCGGAAGACGCTGGCTAACTTCGTCTGTGCTGGAAGGTATGTGCTGGAACGCATGGAAGGTACGTTGTTCACTACTAAGCATTCCTTTCCTTCGTGCCGTTGTCCCGTACGCAACTCTCCGCAGTCTTGGTCTGTTGCATGGCGACGACAAGCACGAACAGCAATCCTTAACGTGACGTGATTTCGCAAGCAGGAGTTGGCATTGCACTAGTTCTAGTTTTAGCCCAGTATTGCACTAGCTTGTTGAGATAGCATTGGCCAGTGCAACTGGGTGGTATACTGGCCAATATACTGGGTATACTACAAGGCCTAACAAGTATACTTGTTGTTACTTGTTGGGCCCCAGTATACTGGGTGGTATACTGGGGGCCAATACTGGCAGGTATTGGCCAGTATTGGCATTGCACTAGCTTGTTGAGATAGTTATATGGGAGCCAGTCCTTGTGACTGGTCTTCCGCCTCGATGCCAATACACATGAATTTTTGGGGCAAAACCAGTACCACCATGTCTTCGTACCACCTGTAATTACGCCACACACTGAATAAATTGTTCCCAAACACAAACCAGTAGACGGAGCTGCGTACTTTGTAGTCGCACAGAAACAGTAAAACATGCATTTTTTTAGTGTAAAGTGCCTGGCATAACTGTGGTTATGCTTCAAAAAATATTTTGGATTAAGTAGTCTAATACCCGTGTCACACGGCATATTGAATGTCATTCCAACCATCTCCATCTCCAACCGCTAATGCATGGAAACACACGTCACGTACATTGGAATTGGAATTCGAAATGAAAAAAAAATATGGAAATGTTAGTCCCAACCCAGTCAGGACTGGCTACTCCAAAACGCGTTTGTGGGTGAAAAAATAGAGCCAGAAAAAAGAGAAAACAAACAAACAGGAAAGAGGTAAAGTGAGTCACGTCACGTACATCATGTCTTTTTAAACCTGGGTAGTTCCATTTTAAATCGACGAGGGTGGGAAATTTACAATTTTTAATTTCCATGAAAAAAATATATGTTAGATAACATATCGATCAATGACAAATGCAACAATTCCGAGCTCCATCCGATGAACCGTTTCCGATATGGAGAGGCGGAAAGTTGCGCCGGCGAATGTTGCTTCGAATTTTTTCCCAACTTTGGCCTCCTGGCACCGCGC
This sequence comes from Ornithodoros turicata, assembly GCF_037126465.1. Lineage (NCBI taxonomy): Eukaryota > Metazoa > Arthropoda > Arachnida > Ixodida > Argasidae > Ornithodoros > Ornithodoros turicata. Next base: position 52,195,928 of record NC_088204.1, read on the forward strand.
TTCTTGCCTTACCACATCCTTCAAATTTGGCTGATAAAAACTATGGGTTCAAGACAGCACGCAGAAAAAGTCTCATGACTCCTACTTTAAAGGGGCGCTACGAAAAAATTCCCGAACATAGCACTTCTGGCAAAAAATGTACGATTTCAAATTTTTATTGTTCATGAGCGGGTACTCGCATTCCCTTGAAGGTAGATTCATTAGAACCGCTAACTCATTCTCTATCGAATGGTATAGATATCATTTATATAGCTTCTGTGGTAGAGCGAATAGACGGCTGTAAGTAGAAGCAACTCGCCAAATTTGCTCATCTTGGACGCCGTCTGTGCCAGCCGCTGCAATGCTTATTTCGTTAATTTTTGCTGCAAAAGGTAGTTCAACATGTCATCTATTAGCTGCAATAAAAACATGTTGCATTAATTTTTTGGTAAGGACTCCACGATTTTTTTTTTCGAACCCATGTTGCGCTGTCGCGGCGGCGGGCGCATCCCTTCTTCCCGCTGTGGTAGTGACAGCAATGTCGTCCTCGTCAATAATAGTTTGTGCGGATTACCGTAACAAGCACAAACGTGTGATCTACTACCAACGAAATTTTCGTGCGGTGGCTGAGCTCGGGGTGGACATCGTGAAGCAGGTTTTCGCTGAGTACGAAAGGTCCAGAGATATTCAGTCAGGCGACTATATCTGCGGGAATTGTGCCCACTACTTTCACGAATGTTCTGCATCCCTCGACGTTGGCCGCTCAAGTGGATCGAACAGCTCCGAGTTCGTGCCACCGGAGGATGTTGTGCAGGAACGAGCATGAAGATCACGCCGTTGAAGCCCGCAGCTCGTGTGAAATCAGCGCGGTCCTACGCAAAACGGAAACAACAGGAACTACAACGAGAATTCGCAAAGAAATCCCGGAAAAGCCTTGCTCAAGCGTATGACGTAGAATTGTCCAGCGAGGATGAAGAATGCAGGAGGTGTAAAGAATGGCACGTCAACATGAGGGAAGCTTTCCATAACAGCACATCAATCCAAGAACGGTGCCACCTTCTGACATTGCTTCCTAAGTCTCTTTCCGTCAAGAGTGTGACCAGAATTATTCCCGAGGTGACAGAGTACCTGATTAGGAAAGCACGCAAGCTAAGAGAGGACCATTGTGTTTGGTTCCAGCCGGAAGGCTATAGCGAGAGAAATGCCATTAGTGCCGAGCACATCGGACTTGCGCGTCAGTACTATACCAAAGACGAGCTGGGGTGTACCGTTCAAAGTCCTCGGCCTCGTGATGTTATTATGATTCGTGGCGAAAACGGCGAGAAGCACCCAGTGGCGAAGAGATACATGACACGCTCGATACGTGAAGCCTACAGGGTACTCCCTGCGGCCACGCTTCGTAAGCTTATCGCCCTACCGGGAAGAGTGCGTCTGTCGATACTGCGCTAACTGCGATTTCTGCGTGTCTGCTATAAACGATGTGTCCGAGAAACATTTCTCACGCGATGAGCTTTGTGCGATGTGCCTGTGCGAGCAGCCCACTAAGAACTGTTTTCTTGGGACCTGCAACTCATGTCCAGGGGGAAGATGCCTGATGTCCGACTCTCTAAAATTAGCGGTCGACTTACAAGAAGTAAATGTGTCTCTGTGGTTGTCCGGAATGCTGACCATTACAACGTGTGACCCAGAAAACTTCATAAGGGCCGTTCAAAAATGGATTGGACAGTATACGTGACGCATTCGTTTCTCCGAGACACGCAAAGGATGGCTATCAAAGAAGTGAAGTCATCTGTCGCAGAACCCGTTGTTATATGGCATTTTGACTTCGCCGAAAATTGGTCCGTAGTTCTTCCCAACGAGGTCCAGGGTTATTATTGGAAGAAGCAGCAAATATCTATTTTTACATGTGTTGTCACCACAAGAGGGAACACGCTATGTTTCGCAGTGACGACAGTCGGCACGACACGGCGTTTGCATTATTAGCGCTGGAACTGATCGACGAGTGGTTTGATGAGCACGGCCCCATATACGCCAACGAGTGCACGTATCAGATGGAGCTAGTGCTCATTTCAAAAATAAGTTCCAGGCCTATGAGATGAGCCGGAACCCATGCATTCAGAGGTGGATCTTCTCTGCGCCCGGTCACGGGAAGAACTCGTGCGACGGTGTTGGAGGCCTGGTAAAGCACGTAGCAACGACGCATAGCCTGCGTGCCTCTCCCGCTGATGTCATTCAGTCCTCTAAGACCTTCACTGAAAGTCTGCAGACTAAAATGCCCAACATCACGCTCCTTCATCTTCCCCAGGACCACAACACAAGCTTCAGGAGGAAGAAAGAGGAAGAGTGGGCGCATGCCCCAAACCGTCCAAGGGTACGTAGCTGCCTCATGTGGGTGAAAGAAAACGAGAACTCTGATAATGTGGTGTTCCAGAGGTGTGCTTCATACCAATGACAAGCTTTTGAATGTGGCCGTGTGTGTGAACTGTGGCATAAGCGTTGCTTTATCATACACTGTCATGCCTGGTCGAAGGATCATGAATATAATTAAATATTTTTGTGCGCACTATACCTGTGTACTGCAGTTTTATGGGAGTTGGAAATGGTTCCAAAATCGTGCTGGTTACCTGTTTCTATGTATGCCATATGTAGGGATGGAATATAGGGAGCCGCCGCCACAGGCGGAATGAAGCGAAGCGCCGCCGCCGCGGCAGCGCAACATGGTTACGGAAAAAAAATTGTGGCGTCCTTACCAAAAAAAAAAATAATGCAACATGTTTTTGTTGCAGCTAATAGATGACATGCCGAACTACCGTTTGTAGCAAAAAATAACGAAATAAGTATTGCAGCGGCTGGCACAGATGGCGTCCAAGATGAGCAAATTTGGCGAGTTGCTTCTACTTACAGCCGTCTGCTCGCTCTACCACAGAAGCTATATAAATGATATCTACACCATTCGCTAGAGAATGAGTTAGCGGTTCTAATGAATCTACATTCAAGGGAATGCGAGCACCCGCTCATGAACAATAAAAATTCGAAATCGTACATTTTTTGCCAAAAGTGCTATGTTCGGGAATTTTTTAGTAGCGCCCCTTTAAAGTAGGAGTCATGAGACTTTTTCTGCGTGCTGTCTTGAACCCATAGTTTTTATCAGCCAAATTTGAAGGATGTGGTAAGTCAAGAAGCGCGGTGCCAGGAGGCCAAAGTTGGGAAAAAATTCGAAGCAACATTCGCCGCCGCAACTTTCCGCCTCTCCATATCGGAAACGGTTCATCGGATGAAGCTCGGAATTGTTGCATTTGTCATTGATCGATATGCTATCTAACATATATTTTTTTCATGGAAATTAAAAATTGTCAATTTCCCACCCTCGTCGATTTAAAATGGAACTACCCACCTATATTTGCTCACACAAACTATTTTTAAAGACGTCAATGTGTTTTGAAGGTTTCATTTCATAAGCATTCTATAAGGATTAGAAGTATGCGTTTTTCAGTGTTTTGTTTACGTATTTACTTTATTTTTTTATGTTTTTGATGTCCCTTTTGTAGCTAATTTTCTCTGTGTGTGTGTAACCCCTCCTGCTTGGCCCATTACATGACCTGCAGCATTAAAATACAGCAATAAAATTAAAAATACAAAAGGTTGTTGGATCGCGAAATGTCGGCGGGGACGGGGGGTCGCGACGCTATAGTTTATATTTTGATGGGCTGCAGGGTAGCGAGTTTGGGATGCACTACCTTATGGCAACGATCTAAGCAAAGATCTTCCCGGAACAGCACCGCAAGCGGTGCTGCCCCGGCGACCCTTTTATGGGCCGCGCAATCAAAGACAGGGCGCACCCGGAGGCGGACCGCGTTATCAACGGGCCCCTCTCCGGTATATGAGGGACCGGCTCCAATTTGCCTCCCTCCACCGCTTACGCGGATTTGAAGGGGGACCGGAGCACACGTGGCACAACGTGGCAACGACAACAGCAGCTTCATTGCCTTATGCAATATTATGCACATATTTAAATTTGGGATGTCTTTCTTGTCGCGCCTTTCGATGTGTTTCGAGATGGTGATGTGAATGAGAGTGACAGTGGAAATGTACATGCGAAGTAATAAATTTTCCTTAGAAAAAAAGAAAAAGAAAACGTGAACTGCTGTAGACGAAATTCACAACAAAAGAAGAAAAGAAGAAAGACAAATTGCCAGACACCCTGGTATTCTGCGATTTGCATACATCCTCCATAAAAAATGGAGAAAAGGAGGGGAAGCAAGGCCATCAGAGCCTGAGCTGGAGAGCGGCGAAATGCCCCACTTGCCTCCATCTTTCCACGGCCCTGCACGTTGAGAGAGCGGTATTTAAGTTACTGTTATCTGTTTTTCGCGTGGGCGATTTTTCGGGAATCTCCAAATTCCCCGTTTTCAGACATGTTCCCGAGTACTTGATTCCGCTATTGGCGAGGTCCTTCCTCTTATAAAGTGCCTCGAAGTCCTTTCTATCGAGTTCGCGATGTCAAAAGGGAGCTCTACTTGTTTGTTGCAGGTTCTTAGGGACAAATTCACGAACTGGTACGTCACGCTTGAAAAAGCAACGGATGACAACGACTGTTCGCCTTCCGGTTTCAAGGTGAACCCCGAGCGGTCGCTATGGAGCCCATCCTGGTTTTATGCTTAATCGAGGCTCTTGATAGAAGTCTCCAAACGCGAAGATACCGTTCTTTCTGGGCACATCCAAGACGGGCTTGCTCTGGCCAGTGTTGTACATAGCGGCGCTACTAGTAGCGCCGCTACCGTATTCGCTACTTTTTTCAGTAGCGGAGTAGCGATCGCGCTACATTTTAAATTAGTAACGGAAAAAGTATTTCGTTACAAATAGGGGTAACGGCGGTCTCTTTCTAGGCTACTGCTACCGCTACTTTTCACAATATGGAAGACATGGAACACAGAGAGAAAAAGTGAGATAACGATGAAGCAGAATTTCTTCTTGTTACATACTCCTTTTAGTTACTTGTTAATCAGGAAGACTGATGTGACGATATTTCTCAATTTCACTAACTTTGAAAGCTAAGCCCAATTGAATAGTTAGGAATATTATTTGTGTTATTCTGTGCATTTTCTAACTTCTGAACTGAAATCTGCGAAACACACACAGGTATGTATAACATACTGCATAATAGTGGCTACGAAGCTAGTTTCCGTCATACAATCTGCTGCAAAACTATAGTGTGAACGTGTTAACAGCACATTTAAAACTGTGTTTTGTAGCTTTATTGTTCGGAGCAGACAAACAACGTCGTGTCTTTTGGAACAGGAATATGAAAATATATCGGAAACACAATGAGATATCGCTATAGTTATTCATTGCACTCCAAACGTACCGCCGACTTTGTATAACTTTGTATAACTCATCATGTGAAGTATTTCCTGCGAGATACCTAAGCTTACACAGGTTGCCGAACGCGGTCTAGTTCAAATTCAAATTGGGAGTAGATTTACACGTAAGGCGGTCTAGTTATTTTCTCACATTACATACGTTACACTGTCGGTATATGAGCCACACTAAATGAATAAATAATATTATCCGGGAGTCAGTGTACGCCAACATGCTTATCAATGCTCTTTGCACACTACACTCTAAGAAAAAATGGTGTGAAAAAGTGGTAACTTCTATAGCTACCACCTAGGTCAACATCGCGTCTAATAAAGGGTGTAAAAGGGTGGCAAAAGCAATTATCATATATCCAAATTACTACGAAAAGGCGTACGCCCCCCTCGCTCGCTGAATCAGAAGCGGTTACCCTTATCATTCGTAGGTAGCCTTTGCAACCTTTTAGGCACAACATATGCGACAACTATTACCTCCTGAAAGGTGTAACTACTCCACCTTTTTTTCTGAGAGCTTGGTGGCCTACACAGGCGACTAACATTAAGGGTCAGCTCTGCCGATATCCCAAATAGTCGAAACGGTTATGATATTATGAAAGCCCACATCCAGCTCCCCCCAAAATGCACCTTCGTTCTCCCAGTTCGGTACAGTACCATGTCAAAAAGACAGATAATTCATTCCGAAACACACATGGGCAAAGCCATTTTTATGACGTAGATGCACCCGAACGGGCATTCTGACGTGTACGCGCCTTCGTGCTTGTCAGTGGATTCCAGCCACGGCTGTTCGTGGCTTCACGTATCTGTGCTTGAAGATGGCGGACAGCCGGGTTCCGCTGGTTCCGCGATAAATAAACAGTGCAGCAGCTGCGAACTCATTCGTGAACCAAGCTCTGTGCGATGTTGTGACTGGAATTCGTCGTTTGTGTTTTGTGAGGACGTACAATTTGTATCAAGTCGCGTCTGCGTTAGCCCCTTTACAGCACTTGCCCATTGTAGGGTCAATTATCTTAGGAAATTGATGACGTTTCGACAGCCGTTTTAGCAAGAAAATGCCAACAGGCCGGAATAAATCTTTTAAAATAAAACATTAAAAAATCCACGCTTAAAATTCCACCCTTCGAAATGCATTTTCTGAAATAAACCGTTTAAAAATACACGTCCTCAAAATAAACGCTGTTAAAATAAATCATGGTTAGGCTTAGGAAGGTAATGCTCCGTATCATAGTAGTGATAGCCGTATGGGCGACACGATGTTCTTTTCGGCGGAACATGCTATAATGATGTTTCTTACTCATGTTTGTATTGTTATCAATTACATAACAACTTAGAATTTCGAAATATCCAGCTTAAAAGTGATGACGACGATGCGCGTATGAATACAGGACGCGCGCGCACACTTGATCATACCTGGGTAGTAATAGCATTACTGTAATGAAATTACAGTAATGAATTACTTTTTCTGGTAATTTGTAGTGTAACGCATTACTTTTGACATTAGGTAATTTGTAATGTAATTTAATTACATTTGGGCTGTAATTTTAATGACATTACTCATTACTTTTTACAAAAGAATCGAGTGTGTGTTCTGTGTTGGCACTTGGCAGAAAGAGAGTTGGGGGACTGGCAAGGGAAAAGAATTCCGACGGCACTATGAACGGTGACGCTCTCAATCGGCACGTGGAACGTCAATTCCCTTCTACGAGCCAGTTGCCTTAGGCAGGGCACTCACAAACAAACGTTGTTAGGTCAACGGTTTTTAGCCCTGGAGAATCATTGTTTGCGGGCCCCATCCTCCTGAGAATCTTCCTGTTGTCGTGATACACTGTGTCTCCTTCGTCTATGCATTGTGGAACGATACGTCATACGTGGCACACTAGCATGACATGTAGAAGAGACAAATAGAACAGTACAAGCTAACCGTTGATACATTGTAAGCATAAATTTTTTTCCTCGAATTTCGGGGAAGGCAAGTTTCGTCAACTTGTGTGTCCCTTGTGCCTTCCACAAACTCGGGAACATGTATGCCAATAATGGTAAAGTAATGACTTTGTAATGTCATTACTTTTTCGTAGTAATTGTAATGTAATCTTATTACGTTTCAATTGCAGTAATGAGTAATGTAATTTAATTTAATTCTAACTGGAGTAATCTAATTTAATTACATTTTAGAAGTAATTTACCCAGGTATGCTCTTGATCCTTGAGCCAGCTGAGCGCTGTGGACGGATTGCGCGTCGACGGTCATTCGCACTGGTAAAAGAAAGGCCAAGAAAGCGCGCACGCACACGAAAAACAGAAACGCAAAATCAGAAAACATACCAAAGAATGGCCAAACTCTCCTGATAGTCGGCTCTATATTAGACTATATTACACCGATGTCACGCGTTACTTGCACTGCTAAAACAGAACGTCACCGAATAATACGCTCCCGGGCATCCGTCATTCCGAATGATATCAGCCCCCTGCCCCCCTACTAAACTTGTCACGGATCACATACAGACAGACAACCTACTTGCGGTGTACCGAAATCCCCGTTCACAGTTATAGCACTGGCTAACCCCAAGCGCGAGGAGGGTACTATTTTCCGCGGCGGACGTAGAGCCGTCGGCTGTCCACCAATCGGGGACGATGGATGTTAAAATATTTATTTCGAAGCGTTTATTCTTCAAAGTTTATTTTTCGGAGTTTATTTCGACAGCGTGGATTTTCACATGATTTATATTGAAGAATTTATTTTGCAAATTTGATATTTAAGAGATTTATTTTTGAACGTTTTATTTTTACATGATTTATTTCGGCGTCATCCCTTTTATTTTTGCAGGAAAAAATCGTGCTGTGTGTTTGAGAAACCGCATACTGCTGTGGGACAAGTTTTACGTACGATTTACCAATGTGCAACACCGTCGACGATGTTACGGAACGACGAGCGACGTAAAACGAAATTCAAATCACATTTCAAACTTTCTGTGGGATTCTGTGCATTTTCCAGGAGCTTTCTTTGAATCACACACTCCCATGTCATGCTGCGTCGTGTGGCACGCTACAAATTACTGCATTTCATGTCTAACTGGATATTGTTTGTAATGACCATCGTAGCACAAAAACATGCACACCAAAGCTCCAGAAGCCATGTGGTTGCACACTATGCAGACGCAAAAGAAATACCAGAGCACATATTGCCACTTAGAAATATTGTTTTTAGAAATGTGGGGTCTGAAGAGTTAGGGCATAGCATAATCCTAGAAATCAAATCAGTGGGTGCACCCCATCCCTTTGTAGAGTGCTGTTTCAACTCACAACTCAGCCCATGGGGTGTAAAAGTGTTAGAGGCAATTTATGTGACTTGTCGTCCTGGGTGACATCATTAGCCAGCCTCAGAATTAATTCCGCACTCAGGAATTATTGCACAAATCACTTTGTATTTAATATTTATCATGTAGGATATGATAAACAACATGTAAGTTGCAACCTTGCCTGCAGCATTCTCGAATGCCTCTTACCTTTACAGTTGGAGACACGTTACAAAATCATTCGCAAAGGGCAGTCTTACAGGGTCCATGTAACTTGTCTTCATGGAAGTTATCATACCCAAGTTAGCATACCCATTTCACATGAAGCACAATTATATATGCTTGGACATCTATCATCTATCTAATCTTCTGAACCATATGTGTGGCTGCATGCGAAAATATTTTTATGCGCATGCTGTACCTTCCTAGTCCTACATGTGCACGCGAATAACAGTGAATATATGTGAAGTGGCAAAAAACAATGCTAGACTCTACCATCATTGTGACCCTTTAACCTTTCCACATATATGTCCATGATAGGCAAGCCTGAGCGCTGGGCAAGACACGTAAACAAACACAAACACGAAGGCTCAAAACCAGCAAGACGTTTAATTGGGTGTCCGCCCATTTGGTCGAACGCCGTTTGGTCGAACGCCGTTTGATCGAAGGCGTTTGATCGAACGCCGCTTGGTCGAAAGCCGTTTGATCGAAAGCCGGTTGATCGACGCCGTTCGTTCGAAAGACGTTTGTCCGAAGGGAATTCAAAGCTGCATGCACTGTGTTGTCCGCACCACTTTTTCTGTAACTTTTGACTCGAGCATACGGAGCAGGCAATCAGTGTCCTCTGCTTTTTTATTTCTTCTTTTTTTTTTCTTTTTGCAGTTGAAGAAGGGAGACCACTGGTTAGTTGCAGGCGTTTGTCATTTACCAATCAGTGGGACACATATTGAAGAAAGCTGCCCCAGGTTGAGAGCAGCCGATAGTCTATCCTTGTTCTGGGCACCCTTCTTATTGCTGGCGACATATTTAAAGGGAACGGCCTGAAACGGGATAGTCATATGTGCAAAGCCACTCGAAGTCTGTGGGTGCTAAGAACGAAATTTCGCCATGGTACAACGAGAGATATTAAATTAACAGCATGTAAAACCTTAGTTCGACCTTAGAGTATGCATCTGCAGCCTCGAATCACTACACATGCACGATATCCGAAGAAATAGAGAAAGTACAAAGATCTGCTGCCTTATAATCTTGTCTAAGTTTCGAAGGACTTCTTCGGTTACATGTCTGTTGCAAGAACTAAATTTAGGTTCGCCTGCACATAGGCGAAAAGTAAATAAACTGAAACTGCTCTTTCTCCTATACAGTGGTCAGTTGATTTGATTACAAACAATAATCCACTGTTAAAATTTGTTCACATTCGACGGGAATAAACATCAAAAATTTCATTTACTTATTTTTTTAATTCATTTGCCAAAATGTTTAATACTTGACATCTATTATTATTTCACAAAGGGTTGGGGGATTAACAAGTACAGCATGTTTAGTCACCATGTGTCAGAGCGGAAAAACCTATTCGGTTGTCCAACGGGTTAACGGTGAAAAACCCTGGCCCTTGTACTGCTTTTTGGACACTAAAAAGTGGGTTAGCATGAGGAATGTGTTTACGGGGAAGCAGATTACACAAAGTTAAATGTTCCTTAGGATAACTCCATTTAGAACTGCAGCTTTTTTTTCCTTGTCCTTTTTGTCATTTTCGACACTCCAAGTGAACAAATTAAAAAAATCGATCAAACGACCGCTGCCGTTTCGATCAAACGGCGTTCGATCAAATGGCTTTCGACCAAATGTCCTGCGTTCGATCAAACGGCTTTCGACCAAACGGCGTTCGATCAAATGTCCCGGAACCGTTTAATTGATAACAACGAACTTCATGAACATGTAGACGGTGCGAGGGAAGACAGAGAGAGGGGAATAGGGAATTGAGGACAAAATGAGCTGAAGGAGGTCAAAGGAGGCACTTGAAGGCCGGGTGGATACATACAGACGGCACACTAATACAATTGCCCACACTCTGTATGGCCAACGCTTCTCTCAAAAGACGTTTTCGCCTGTCTGGTTCCCACGCCAGCACCGCCGTCAGCAACTTTTACGGAACAGCATCCTACCGACGGGAAGTTGAAGTTTTTAGATTTGACCTTACACTTCAAAGGTGGGTTATGCTGGGAATATGGTGCATCAAGTAAAGAACCCCTTCTGCCAAGAAAGAGTTGCCATTCTATGTTGGTGAAAAATCGTTTGATAAATTCCTTGATAACCAGTGCATTGACCAAATCTTGCTCGCATTTTGTGTTCAGTGCTCTCAAGCTACAGACCGCCAAATTACAAAGAGCACGATACGAGTTTAAGCTAATACAGCCCAATCTACTTGCTCAGTTTCAAGCTCGCCCGAAACGCTTAATGGAAGAAAATGAGCAAAACAAGAAAACGGCAGTAGTTCCGTACTACCACAAGATTTCACATAATTTGAAGGCTATGTCGAATGAGATGGGGTCCGTCTCCTCTTTAGGAACAACTTCAGGTTAGATCGTTTAACGCCTTTTTCAGAACCAGAGTCTGCCTGTAATGTTGAACACAGAACCATCAGGTTTGTTCCTTGTGCAAAAAATGTTGTATATAGAATCTCGTTAGCTTGTGGCTTTGTATACATAGGTCAAACATCTCAATGCGTTATCCAAAGGTTGGGCCAGCATAAAAACAGCCCAGATTCAAATTTGTTGGATCATCTAAGAATGTGTAATAATTGTCAACCCCTATGGTCCCAGACGGCGGTGCTGGCGTGGGGAACCAGTCCACTCGTCACAATCCCACTCGTCACGGGAAGACTCGTCACAGGATAATTGGTCACACCGGCCCTCTGGTACGAGGTCCTTTTGACACTGGAACACTGGTCAAGGGTGGCGGTTCGTCACCGGAACACTGGTTGCAAGGTTGACCCCGTTCCAAAGGGAATGCGTTTCACCGTGTTTTACCAAAGGGATTAGTCCAGTGCCCGCGGATTCCGAAGACCGCTGACCGCACAAATTTCACGTCTTTGCTAAGGGCACGGAGAGCAAGTGACGAAAACTCAGCGTCGGGTTCCGTTACTACTCTACCAGAGATTTTCCTACACAGTTAGTAGAAAGTGCAGTTCCGGTATTTATTGGGTATGTCGAGATCGTGCTATCTGCAAGGCAAAGGTAACTACTGACGAGTCCATTAGCGTTGTAGTGCGACTAACTGGTACTCACACTCATGCTGGAGATCCAACTGAAATCAACCTGCTCAAAGTCCGTCAGATCATGAAGAGAAAAGCAGGTAGGATATTGTTTCTTTTTGTATGCTGGGAAGGTGGCAGTGTGGCTGTTTTTTTTTTTTTGTGCATTCTTGCATTGCAGAGAATGGAAGCGATCCACCTCATCGGATCCTACTTGATGCCGCCGCAACCGTCAGTGAGCATACGGCTACCCGGATGCCTTCGCCAAGCACGCTGAAACGTACCATTCGAAAGCAGAGACAAGCGCACCAAAATCCATATGTCCTCCCAAAGCTGCGACATATAAAAATGCTAATGAGCGCATTTCCATGGTTCTAGAGGGGCACTCCAGCGGATCTCCCCTTTGCACTCTTCAGAATATTGCAAGAAATATCCGGTTTTTATAGTCCCATGTTGGATAGGCCCGTGCAAGCTCAATAAAACCACATCTGTTATTTGTTCTCTTTAAGCCGTGTCGTGGCATCTAGTTGTATTTATTACAGTTATAGCGTCATGTTTTGATCATAGCTGACAACACGGTGTACTGAATCATTCATAGGAATAATGAAAAGTAAATTTGTAGTTCTACAACCAAAATCCACGCTGTGACACGAGAGTTCATTGTGACGATTATTCCGGCGTGACGGCAGTTCCTCGTACGAGATGCCCTGTGACGAGTTGGCCTCCTTGACGAGTTCACCTATGACCAGTTGGCCTGTGACGACCGGGCTTGTGACGAGTTCTCCTAAACCCGCTGGCGTGGGAATCAGACAGGCGAAAACGTCTTTTGAGAAAAGCGTTGGCCGTACAGAGTGTGGGCAATTGTATTAGTGTGCCGTCTGTATGTATCCACCCGGCCTTCAAGCGCCTCCTTTGACCTCCTTCAACTCATTTTGTCCTCAATTCCCTATTCCCCTCTCTCTGTCTTCCCTCGCACCGTCTACATGTTCATGAAGTTCGTTCTTTATCAATTAAACGTCTTGCTGTTTTTGAGCCTTCGTGTTTGTGTTTGTTTACGTGTCTTGCCCATCGCTCAGGCTTGCCTATCATGGAATTTATCCACCAGCTAGCCTGCATTTACGCCATTCTGTCCACATTTATGTCTGGTGAACAGGGAATATATCACTAGAAAAGACGACATGTGTGAAGTGTTTGGCAAGCAAATAAATATCTTTATTACCATTTTCCATCACTCAACAATGTTGGGACCTGGTGCAAATATAAATGTCAACGGGAAAAGTACTTACAAATTATTCCTGTGTATTCAAATGCAGACATGACAATTCTCTTTTTGTACCTCAGCACAGTACAGTTTCAAAATTAACACACTGCACAGCATCAGCAATCTTAAACTATCTCAAGAGGGTGCTCCAATAATAGGATGAGCAATCAAAGCTCTAAAAGACAAAGTAGTTGTAGAAAAATCTGAATAATCGGTTGCCATTGTGATGTATACTACTATGTATTCATGAATGGAACATGTTACCTCACTGCATTGCCTCCATGTGAACACTAGAACAGGCAGCTTTCCAGGTTGCTGTTTTTCTATGCTCTTTTTGTTTTTTTTTTTTTTTTTTTGCTAATAGCAAACATAGCCATAGTGAAACACATAGTAAAACACAAGCAGCCAAGGACAGGATGTGACAGCTACAATGCGACTGCTAGCTCTCAACTGATATATTTATTAGCGTACTCTGGAATATACACATATATGCTGCTAAACAAATGACAATTTAACCAACAGAATAACAGACAAGAAAAAGGGGTTATATATCTTGCCCCTCTCCTCATTCTATTTCACAGGCAGCCCTAGTATCATTCTTAGTGTGTCCGTGCGTCCCCTTTGAGTTAACGAATCTCAGACAGAAGAAAATCCAAAAGCGGACTGCTTACACATGCAACTGTCTTAGATTTCTCTAACTACTCGTTGTTTAAATGCAGCCTTGATTTTTGTGTTCTGGAAATTTAGGCAGCATCCAGAGCCCCGGCAATGTGTTGCCAAGTTTCTCGAGGGCATCAAAAGTCTGTCCTTGGCTGCCTGTGTTTCACGATAGCTCTCAGATACAAACAGCCCCATTTCAACACAGTAGGAAACACAGATTTGTAAATAGCATCTGTTGATTGCACTGTACATACCTTCCAAATAAAGGATCATAGTGGATACTACATCTTGTGCGATAATGTCAGGAACACAAGAAAGCTAGATTTGAAACTACTCTTACGTCGTAGTAGTAGTATTTGTGTAAAGGTACGCAATTCCTGTCCTGCAAATAATTTAAACCATATGTTTCATCTGCCAGCGTGATGACACCCTGAGAAGCAGTTCTCACTTGACTGGAACTACTGGTTCTGAAACCTATCCGTGACATGTGTAGCATCAGGGAGGAAAACCAAGGGCAGCGGTGGAAAAGACAAACACACACGAGCCATGTTCTCACTGTGTAACAGCTGCTCTGGCTACTAAAATGAACATGTTCCAAATTAATACAACATGGCTGACACAATACGCCGGCAAAAGCTAAAAATAAAATTAGTATTTAAATGTACAATACATAAACACTTGCCATAACATGACAGTTTCCTTCCTGCATTCATGCACTACCATTAATCTCACTTAAAGGAAGTACTCAACTATATGATAGTATTACGCGCTCGTTTGACAGAACTTGAACAAGATTACATAGCACACGATAAAAGTAGAGTCAACATAATGTGCAGCTTTCCATTCACGCTTAATAGCCACAGCAGTAATGCATGAAGGCCACTGCTAAGTTGTGTTGAGAAACACCACTTTCTGTTTGTCATGTCTAAATGTAATGTACCTGACCTGATCCAAAGTAACCGTTCCGAGTCTTGAACACACAAAGATAAAAACACAACACACGTCGCACCTTGGGACAAAGTCAACAATTAATTCACCAAAGGTCGATGAGTGCCTGAAATGTAACGTCCCTGACTAGTAGAAGGACAGTCCATGTTCAATTCCTAGTGCTAGCACCGACTGGCTTTTTCATGAATTATTTGTTGAAGTTTCCATGTGCTTGACAACATGAACCATTCATCAACCGCTGTATCCTCATGAGGTGATGAGGGTTAGTCATCCCAAAGAGACTCCCTTTCTTGCATGTGTCTTTACGGTTGCTCACCACTGCAGAAAAAAAGGAAAATGATTTAATGACAAGAAATGGATATTCATGTTTACTTTATAATGATTCTGCACAACAGAAAGAGGACTTTTGCACAGACGGCTGTACTTTTTCAGGACTAACATCAAGTTACAAAATTCCAGAATATATGACATGTTGTAAGGTAGAGAGCAAGTAGAGCGAGGGTTGGTACAAACATACAAATAAAATACAAACACAGTATAATAAAATAAAAGAAAGTACGACGCCATCGGTTTCAAACAGACAAGGGATGAGTTGTGTAGCACAATACATGAATGACTACGGCGGCCAGGTATTCACGGGCGACACATTCAGGGAAACAGTGCTACAGTGTCTCGCCAACTCATCCCTTGCCGGCTTGAAACTGATGGAGTTGTACCCCCTTTTAATTTTCTTATATATGTTTGTATGTATGTAGCAACCCTCGCTCTCTGCCTTACAATATGTTTTATATATTCTGGGATTTTGCAACTTCACGTTAGACATTAACAAGAGCAGCCTTGTGCACGAAAGTCTCGTCTCATTAAAATTTAGATGCTCTCAACAGTCGTCTTTGTGTTGCAAATCTCTATCGCAGGATACCTGGACATTGCTGTTCTACGTACTGTGACTTTGCAGTAAGATTATGGACTATGGATAAAAAGACTACACAGCACTGCTCAGGTATTTTTGCCTAGTGAACAACATGTATGCAGTATGCACACAGTATTTGTGCAGTGGACCCACTAAAAATGTAATGAATGTGGCATTACCCACAGTAATGCACCAAGTCCAACACATTGTAGAATCCAGGAATTTTAGCTTACATGCCAATCCAGTACCACTATCCAGTGTGAAGGTGTGACAAATAAATAGTTCCCATTTTTCTTAGCTCTCAGAACACAGACAGTGAATTAATAAGAGTAGACAATGTTAACATGAATTCTGGGCTATTCTTCAATCAAACATTCACAGATAGTAAAGGCACCTTCCTCAATGGACGTTGATGACAGTGAAAATTCTAAAACGCTATCAGAGACGACATCAGCTTCTGCGTGTCATAAAGGATTGTATGTCCAACAGTGTTCCAGCTAACAGTAACAAAAATGTGCAAACGACAAATTAACTGTACTAATGTAACGTACCTTCTATATCAGACAGTGAAGTTTGTACCACCCCATCCACAGGAACCAGTGTCCGGACAACAAAAGTGTAAACCTGAAAGCACAGGATGTAACGTTGAGGGCAGATTTAAGAGTGGTGTCAAGATGTCTGCATGAGAGCGGCTATGAAAAGTGGAACTTAGGCGAATACTCAAATTATAACATCATATTGTCATACCTGTTGGTGGCAGCTAGACTGCAACTAACGTGTCAGCAATTTCTTCATGCACCAGATGCAAGCCACATCCTGCTTCATTTCCGCCTTCAGCGAGCACCTGTGGTAATTCACAAGTTAGATTATCAATACTGTTGTGCTGTTAGTCGTGGCTATATCAGGGTAAGCGCAATAGGACAGCTGCACAATCGATTCATGAAGCTCGCTATTTTTATATCTGAACTACGGCTTACCTTTTTGCTTTCGTTTTTTGCCTTGATCCTCCGTGGCACGTTCAAAATTTGTGTGTCAGGCATCTCAGATTTTCATCAGACGATTTCGTGCCGAGATTCCAAATTGCCTCTGGAGTAGCGCATAACCTATGATAACATTCGTGGTCGAACTCCTTGGAGTGAAACTTAGCAAGCACCGCTGTCGCTGTCAGCCAATAGCTTCGCACTGCTGGTCTTTTGGCAGCTTATAGTAGGTACGCGTAACACTTGAATGCTCCGATGAATTGTTCTAACAGCGTAGCACCGTCGCATTCTCGACAACTTCGTCGTGGCATATCACGTATCATATCGCTCCAGCCCTTAAAAGGAAAGTTCAGCACAAGGAGGTGCACTTTCCAAACGACGCCGCGCCAAAAAATATTCACATGCTTTGTTTCCGGCTTAGCAATAACATAACAGCTCTTCGCTTATGTACGACGCACAGACGACGAAACGAAAGAAGCTAAGCGGCCAAGCCAAGACTCCATGCCAAGCCAAAGACAGATAAACTGAGAGCAGTGACGTCGGTGCGCCCGTGCGCAGGGTTTTTCTGACGGTCTGACGGGCAGGCGTGGGGACTAAAAAAATGTTTTCTAAAAAAAACTACAAACAGTTTGACCAAGATATTTCGCACACATATTCAGTGTTCGCTAATGAACACACCGCGCGAGTATCTATCAGTTCTGTGGCACTTCAAAATCGGCATATCTGATCTTTAAAGCAATTGATTGCTCAGGGAAAAGCTACGTGATATTTTTCGCTATCTAAATGTTTCATTACTTTTTTTTTTCATACACCTCAAGGGCCCAGAGGGCATTACATGAGGGGGGTGGGCCAGGCAACATGTACATACTCAACAACAAGTGTACAACAACAAAAAGAAAAAAAGAGGAACTGGAGGGAAATAACACGAAAAAATTCTGTACAGAATACAAAAATGTTTATGACACAGTGAAGTGACGCTGCAATGCAATGCGGAACTGATGGGGGTCGATGACATTGACAGCGTCCTGAGGTAAGTTGTTCCAGTCGATGATAGTGTTAGGAAAGAATGATTTAATGAAACAAGTGGTGCGAGACCGAATACGGGAAACGTTGGAAGAATGATCGAGTCGAGCTGAAATGCGAGTAGGAGGTAATATGTAATGGGGGCGTAACGAGTTCGAGCGATAAATGTGGTTGAAGAGACAGAGACGAGAAATCCGTCGACGATGAGAGATGTCAGCTAGCTGAAGACGTTGCTTTATCTGGGATACACTAGAGAAAGGAGAATAATCAGATGTAATGAATCTGGCAGCCCGGTTTTGAATTTTTTCGATTTCAGTGATTAAACATTTATTATGCGGATCCCAGATAGCGGACGCATACTCCAGCTGAGGCCGCACTAATGTGGTGTAGGCGAGGAGTTTTACATTAGATGGTGATGACTTTAGGTTCCTACGCAAGTAACCTAGAGTTCGATTGGCTTTTTGAGACACTGCCTGGATATGCTCTACCCACGAAAGATTCGATTGAAGATGAACACCAAGGTATTTATATGAAGAGGAACAGGGAATAGGGCGCCTGTTGATGGAATATGTGCGCAAGGACGGTGGTGTAATTCGGCGAAAACAGACATGACCACATTTATCAATATTTAATGACATTAGCCATTTTTCACACCAGTTATGGACTACGGTTAGGTCCTTTTGTAGGGCGATTTGGTCAGCATCAGAGGATATAACACGGTATAAGACGCAATCATCAGCGAACAAGCGAATAGAACTAGAAATGGAAGCACGTAAATCATTTATGTATATGAGGAACAGAAGGGGGCCGAGGACGGAACCCTGGGGAATTCCGGAAGTGACAGGGCAGAAGTCGGAAGAGAACTGGCTAACAGTGACACGCTGTGAACGGGATGTGAGGAACGCGGATATCCAGGAGAGAAATAGTAGGGTCAATGTTTAGATGGGATAGTTTTGATAAAAGGCGCTTGTGTGGAACTGTGTCAAAAGCTTTAGAAAAGTCGAGAAGGATGGCGTCGAGTTGAAGAAGAAGATTGTCAAGAGCTTGGTGAATATCATGGACGAATACAGAAAGTTGCGTCTCACATGAGTGACCCTTACCAAAAACCGTGTTGCTGTGGGAAAAGAAATTACGGAAGTGATCTCACACGGGTAGACTCTTACTGAGGAGCTCATACTCCCGGAAAAAGCGTATTAAACGTAGATTTTCGTATAGTTAAACGCTTTGTAGAAAGCTGTCGTGTGGCTGGCAAAAAAGGGAAGCAGGAGGTAGGCAACAACATTAACTTTCTATTCCTGAGCGTCCTAAACTTTGGTGCAGGAAGGGCTTCTGTCCTGAGGCAACTCCGTTCCTCCATCTCTACCGGTTCGCTGGATTTCTACCAATCTAAGCTTTGGTGCAGTATGCCGACAGCACGCCGTTTGCCCTGGCGAGAGCCAACATTATGCCAATCTTTGATGTTTTCACATCATGGTGATGGTGGTTCACCTCGATGTGTGCATGCACAATGCACGGTGCAGCATGGTCGCTATCATGGCAGTTGCGCCACTTGATCACATTGATCAATCCGTTGACAGGAAGCAGACGGAAGAGCTTGAAGTTGGGATCCGCAGATATGTCGGACGAAATACTATAACTCGACAAAAATCGTCTTGTGCTTCAAACATTTTGACGGGAAATTATTAAATGCACACATGCGTTATGTGCATTAAATTATGTCTTAAATGTGCATCATGTGAAGGTCAAGTTCAATGTTGAATAATATATATTGGCTGTAGGTAGTTGCGTATATAATACTGTATGCCAGCATTTGTGAGGGAACTTAAATATTGCCCCGTTGATGTTGATGTTGATGAAGAAAACACTAGGGAGAGGTTGCATTCGTCACACGACAAATTCAGCTACTCCCATAAACAGACGCCCCCCCCCCCCCAAAGGTGAAAAAAAATATAAAAGAGAACCCCCCACATCCACTTTCGCGAAAACTGTCGGCCAGAGGCCAAAATCACCGGTTAACGTAGCGTACAGTGAATTACATGGTCCTAATAGACTGACCCCAACGCACACCTCTCAATAAATGTCACAAGCGCTGACAGGGCAGCATCCCTCTTGTCAGGTGGCCAAGGACCCAGCACTTTTACGAGGTCAAAGGTGCGGTTGTCCAGTCCGTCTTTGCACCGTCTTTAGACACATTCGGTAAGGTGTTGCATAGAGAAGGGCAGGGTAGCGGATAAGTAGCGGCATAGTATTTACGTTACTTTTATTTGGTAGCGGTAGCGGTACCTCGGTACATTTTGAAATTTGTAGCGACGCTAGTATGGCGTTACTTTTCTGTGGAGTAGCGGGTAGCGGTATTTCGTTACTTAGTTTCGGTAGCGGGTACAACACTGGCTCTGGCTCACAGGGCGTGAGGTTCAACGGAAATAAACGTGTGTGTCCAGCATCCTATTCCAGAAGCAGTGACACTTTATTCGCGTGTAGAATTTTGAGCGATTATATCATCATCGTGAATTTCGCGAAAATTAATGCATCGCGAGTATAAATACGTTTACAGG
Organism: Ornithodoros turicata; assembly: GCF_037126465.1. Lineage (NCBI taxonomy): Eukaryota > Metazoa > Arthropoda > Arachnida > Ixodida > Argasidae > Ornithodoros > Ornithodoros turicata. Next base: position 52,216,161 of record NC_088204.1, read on the forward strand.
ATGCAAAAAAAAAAACAAAAAGCGCGCTCGTCGTACATCTCACCGCCCACGCTCTCTGATCCGTCATAGACGGCAACTTATGACTTAATCCATACTGAAGAACCCCATGAGACGAAGGACACGGAAAAGGGACAAACACAACGAAGTCTTTGTTGTACAAGAGAGAAATCCGTCGTATGAATGTGTGTATGAGTGAGCAAAAAATGTAAGAGTGAAAGGAGGGTGAGTGAGAGTGAGTGGCTGGTTTGTCGTCCCTTCAGATGACGCACCCCGAAAAGTCGCTGGAGAGGCGTGTTAGCTTAGCTCAATTGGTAGAGCCGTGGACCGGTAATCCAGAAGATGTGGGTTCGATCCCTACAGCTGGTTAACCTTTTCAGTGACTTTCGTCTTTGTTGTGTTTGTCCCCTTTTTTCCGTGTCCCTCGTCTCGGGGGTTCTTCAGTATGAATCTATATCACCAGTTCGCAAGCGTCCTAAGTTTTCTATCAGTTATTAGTTAAGATAGGCAGATGCATATCGCAACTTGATCCGACAAAATCCAAGCAGCAAAATGTACTCAAAGTCGAGTGCAATAGGGGTGGACGGGTAGGTGGAAGGCCTTGAACAGACTGATGAAACTAAAGAACATTGATAAGACACATACCGTCCACCCCTATTGCACTTGACTTTCAGTACATTGTGCTGCTTGGGAATGGTCGCAACCATGTTTGTTTCGATGCAGTAGTAACATAAAGTAGAGTAAGGCGCAAAAATAATAGGGAGAATGCCTTCTGTTGGAGCGAGCGCGGAATTAATGACTAGTGATTTCAGTGGTTTATGCAGTCCCCCCCCCCCCCCAACAGCCCCAGCACCATCCAAATGTTTCGTAACACTCCCTAAATCATCATCATAAATCTTCATCTTTCATCGTTGACTCCCTAAACTTTTTTTTCTTCTGTGTACTGTACTGTTACAATGTAACTGCACCCCCACTTTTTTGCGATCCCCCCCCCCCCGAGCTTGCGGTTCTGGATAAAGTACTGTTTTATTTACTCTCTACAATTCCAACCACCCCTACACGTACTGTGAAGAGCAACAGAATACGAGTATAGCACGGTCGCTATATCTTAACAAAATATAGGCTCTCGATCACTCTACTAGCCAAACAAAAACCAAAAAGAAAAAGATGAACACAACAGGTGAAAGAAAGAAAACCAAAGCAAATACTTTGACCTTGAAAATAAGGAAATCTGAGAACACGCTTTACACTTTGTGTATCTCGCAGTTCATTATAAAGTCTACACGTCGAAGAAAACGCCGCCTGCATCTTCCTGAATTTCCTTCGCCTTCATTATATGAAAACGATTATGTTGATGTTGGAAAATACCAACACGAAAGCGAATATCTGTTGACCCGAGCTACACGTGCATAAAAAATACGTTTACTGGCATTCCGGTCTCGAAAGACATTATTTACGAAGCTTGCGCCACACGTGATTTTCTAATGACATTAGACGCCATGATGTCGATGCGGCCCACTCTGTAAGTAAAACGTAAGTTATGGTAGTTGAAAAAATTTGACCTAGTTAAACGTGTCTAAAAATGCACGTAATATTCTGAGGTATAGTAATATCAAGTGGGACTTCATGTGGAGCAGTTCTAATGTATTTGAAAACATGGCCAGTTAACGAATCCAAAACAAGCAATATGGCGGCGCCTCAAGTTCTTTTGCTGTTGTCGATGAAAATTTCTAACAACTTGGGATTTCTTTCGTCAAAAAACATTTGAGAAAGCTCAAATTCATGTAATCACAATATGTTGTATACTAGAAAGTGGTTTTATGCAAACTAAAATTGTTACTCTGTTCTAACAATGGGCGTTAGAGTAGGCATTTCATGGGCGAATGAGTTGTGCCCAACTCAGTAAGCAGAAATGGCGTTAAGTCAAATGCCACTAAAACTGTATGTGTCTGCACCGCAGGAATGACATCTCAACTCAACCCACAGAGCTTTTTCGTGCCCAGTCAAATCAGGAGACACCTGCAGACAGACTTGTACGTATCTTGAGTATGTACTCAAAATACAGTATTTTGGTACTCTACTCAACACTTTTCCAACAGGTATTTTTAAAGTATTTAAAATACTTTGTTTCAGTATTTGCTAATCGGTACTCAAAATACTTTCCTTCCTCGTTAAGTCGTATCGAGCACACTGCCCCGCATTGTCCAGACTTTCAGCTCACTGGAACTGCCCCCTTTTTTCTTCCTACTTTGATTTGAATTCGCGCATCTGTATTTATCCTCCTGTATAATAGGCTGGTCCCAGGCTTGGCCTTGCTTGTCAATAGCCCGACTTCTTGGCCAGAAAACGGTTCATATTCATATTGCCAGGTGAATCGCCAGCGGATTAGATACAAGAGAATCCCGGCATTTATTTCCTTGGTCACCAAAGCAATAAACACGTGCCAGAAGTTGAAACACCCGAGCTGACATACAGGAGGGATTACGAAGTTTTGGGTGAGAACACATCACCAACGTTTACTTGAGTTCACCAAAATTCACCGAAGATTACTGAACCTCAAGACCTTGCAAATAAAAGATATGCTTGAAGGCCAGCTCCGGGGATACCTTGATTTCTTGAAACTGTAACGATATTCTGGAAGCCCATATCAAACTGTGTCTGAAACCACCCTTCATTTCCACAAAACAGCCCCATATTTCAAATAACCGTAAATTAAACATTTCGAAACAAATATGGGGGCCGCCATTTTTATGACGGCAGCTGTTCACGCGGTCTGTACCGCTGACGTAAGTGATATCAGTGTTCTTTAAGACATCCCTTCCTCTCTACGGAGCATACGGGAATGTACACAGGCGATGGTGGCAGAGAACGTCTGCTCGACCGACGTATAGGCGTCTTGATTGCATAGTTTTTTATTTGTGGGATGATCCGCCTAATGCCAAAGCACGCTATTGATACCACTTGTGCAGTTAACATTCGTGCAATTATGCTGTCGGGTTCCGGCCAGCGGCAAACTGGCGAAGAACACAATGAACGTCACGAATCGTCAACCCTGCTATCCCCGCTGTCAACTGTGCTACGCCTACATACGAAATATATTTTTATTCGCATTGTAGGTATCTTTGATAAAGTAAGTCAATTCATTGCTTAATTGAAGATTTCACTCTCTTATCGTTACGGCTCACCGCTGCTGCATCACTTGCCGCTTGCATGCACTTGCGCATACCTTTCTCTCGAATGCCTGGCGTTTGACGTTACAGGAACAGTAATCACACTTCTTGGCATTATAATCGGGTGAACGAGTTGCGTTTGGCAAAGCCATGTTATCGTATACACACTGTAGGTACGTACGTAAGAATTAGGCGTGAATGACAACTTTAGTGCAGATTCGGGATGAACGTATTTGCCGAATGTTTACGCTGTCTAGAGAGCAAGCGCCAGACATACGAACACGCAAGATACTTACATCAGGGCATACGTGGCTTATGAGAGCTGAAGAGTAGCACAAAATGAAAGAAAGGAAAAAGAAAAGAAAAGAAAAAAAAGGCTGCACAGTACAAGGACACCATGCAAGTCTCCATTATTAGGGATATCTTCGCACCTTATTTCGGCTGCTTTACTAGTCCAATCAGAGTTGTACGTAACGCGTTACTAGTAATCAATTACTTTTTTCAGTAAATTTTAACGTAATCAATTAATTTTGTGAGCAAGTAATTTTCCAAGTAATCTGATTACAATTTTCGGTAATCAATTACTGAGTAATCGATTACTTTTTTAACCTTCTGTCAACAATGGCAACACTTTTCAGCAAGCCCGATCTTCGACTGAAGCAATGACGCAGAGGTCACTGTGACGGCCGTCTCTAGTCCTCACGTGTTCCATGCAGACCACAGTAATACGATAATTCCTTACAACCGCGACCTACTGGAGCAAAACGAAGCGGATGTTTCAACGCCTATACGGTTGTCCTCATCTGGGACAGGAGGCGAGACAATTTAAAAGTAACGGGAAAAGTAACGCGTTACATTTCTAATCGGTAACGTATTACATTTTTGATGAAGTAATTTGTAACGGTAAAGAATTACTTTTCGCGCAGTAGTAACAGTAATTGTAATCAATTATTTTTTTCGATTAACGTGTACAACCCTGAGTCCAATGCAGCCATGCACCAACACATTAATTAACCACTAAAAAACAAATGAAGATGTTGAGTTGCTTGCATACGTCATCTACACCATTATTGCATTTGGATCTGCGTGTTGGTTTCAGGAGCCAAGTTACTTCTTGTATCAATGCACATTTCCACACATTCCACAGTTACTGTAATTTTACATGTAACATTGAATAGTCCATAATTCTATTGAATACACAGAGATAATAAAACTACCTGACTGCCCCACATAATCCCTCACAATAGGTAAACAAGTACACTGCAAGATGGACACAATACAGGTGCAGTTGAGGTGTTCTGTGGTGAGTCTTACTTGCAAAATGAGGTCATTCCCCACAAACCAGTGAAATGGGGTTGCAACACCATCATGCCACATTAACATAAAAGCTTCTTTGTACCAACGTGTGCTTTACATCCAAGGTGGGAATAGTGTTTAGAAAATGGGCGCCTTGAATAGCGAAACTCAAGCAGCTCTGACGTCACAGCTCTTAGAGCTATCACTGGAATTGGCTGCAGCTCTGAGGTCTTGGACATCTGCGCTTTAGTCGGGCATCTGCTCGAGGGCTTTTATCTCGCGAAGTATGACACACAAAAAAAAGATTGATCAGTATTATGGAGCACAATGCATGATGCACCCATGATGTAACAAACCTCACCTATGAAAGTGTACCAACTCCTTTAATTTTCCCTGACACTTCATGTATTTCATATGGCTAAGGAACCTGGAGTACCATTTACTGTGTGCACGGAAATCTTGTGTTTGTTTCCCCATCCCCTACGCTTCTACACAAGCCACCTATTAATAGTGAATGAGATGCAAAAAAAAAAGATTGTCCACTTGCATTTAATGCCTTGCAGAGTTGTCAGTGTTGTAGTGATTCATTCACTGTAACTCTTCCGGTGAGCTTGTGTAGTCTCTTCCTTCTGTTCGGGGGCTCATGAACAGCCACCGTCCACAGAGATCGCGCAGAGCACCAGTAAGCTCCCGGCATGAAAATTAGTATTATTAGAATTCCTAAAAGAGACAGAACCGGCTTGCGCAGTAAAGGAGCAAAGCAGTTCTATGTTTCAGTAGTTTTCTCACACACATTCCCCATGTGTAGATACAATATGTGGCACACAGATAATGTGGAAGTGGTGCTGTGATATCTTAGGTGCATGACCGAGAAACAGCACTGGGGCGAGACAACTTTTAGTGCACACAATGGCGGGATGTCTTTCAGAAGTGGATATACATTCACTATCCCCTACAACACTTCGAATGTTCCAGTTCCTGTAAGTGAGGAATGCAGAACAATTGCTTAGTAATCGCTGCTAGCTTGAAATACTGTAAATCACCTTCATGGGGTCAAAGCTGCTTCCCAATGTCTTGATGTGCACATCTTGCATGGAGACCTCGATGTTCATGAATATGTGAAGCAACGTTATGATACAAATATCCATGATATGCCATAGTATCGTGGGCCATTTTACCAGAACCAGATTTCCATTACCCTTGCTTGTCTATGTGCGCACACTTGTGCATGTTTACAATACTGTGGCACCATTATTGTAGCACCAGATGTTGCTTCACCAGCGCTGCTGTATGTACCTTTTTCCTGGGGCCTGAAGAAGGGGAAGCAGAAATTATAATTATACCTGTTAAGGCTAAGATTGTTAGGCAATGTGCAAAAAGCATCTACATATTTACAAAATGTGATCAACAATGTTAACAGCATAGCTTGCCCCCAACTGTGCCCCTTCTAATAGGAAATATGTTGTCAACCAGTGTCACAGGCTGGACAGCGTACATGTAAGATGAAAGTCACATCTTCTGGATTACCGGTCCAGGGCTCTACCAACTGAGCTAAGCTAACACGCCTTCTCAGCGACTTCCAGGGTGCGTCATCTGAAGGGACAAACCAGTCACTCTCTCTCACTCATCCTCCTTTCACTCTTACATTTTTGCACACTCATACACACATTCATATGACAGGGATCGACGAATGTGTGTACGAGTGTGCAAAAATGTAAGAGTGAAAGGAGGATGAGTGAGAGAGAGTGACTGGTCCAGACAGACAGTGTCTCAAAACAGGAACTCCGAAGTTTTTGCTGATTTCAGCTGCTGTGACTGTTTTGTCTTCCCTGTGCCCAAGCTCAGACTTCTCCTAACTCATGTAATTTCGCAACCAGCTTGTCTGAGAAACTGCGTAGTTTTGCATAAAACCGCGGACTATAGCGCTAAGCAGACCCATATTTGTCGCGCACATGTTCACATTGTGTGCAAGGCAAATTCGTGCGGACACTTACCTGCAACTCCGGTCCTTTGGTGCTATCCTCTTTGTTGTCGTCGGACGAGGCAGGTGCCGCATCCCTTTTCAGCGACTTTTCGAGTTTATATCGGCCGTCATGCGAACGACCTCGTAACATTCTAATGCAAAATGCTTTGAGCACACAGGACAGTTGCCTTGATAAGTTTAGAGCACTCAACCACTGGTTTCGTACCACCCAATCACGCACAAAATCAACTGGGAACTTGGTACGAAACATCTTTGTTATTAGCGTACCTGCTCGTACTGCTAGAAGCACGGCATTCTCACAATTCACTCACGCTGTATCCCTCACAAACTGACAACTTAGACGAAGTTGTGTGTACTGACCAGCCGGAGAAAAAAAAAAGATGATAAAATTAAGACGCAGAGAATGGTGCCCGTACGTACAGGCGACTTTCGATTTCGCTTTCAGCCTGACGACTGACGATTGCTGGCAATTGCGAAACTGCGAGCCTGCGATTATTCGGCCAAACTATTTTGGAAGTACATTCAGCCTTTGTGCCTGCTAGTTTCTGTTGTAATCTGTGACCGTTTTCTCTGGAGCTGACCTTTAAGTATGGCAGAGGAAGTTTATTCCTGTCATTTGTACGCCACCTTCAGAATACGCGTTTCAGTTACTGCTAATACTAAAATACTTTAAAGAGTATCTTAAATACTTAACTTCTTAGAGTATTTAGTACTCTACTCAAATTACTTTCAGTTCCGAGTATTTTGTAAATACTTTCGCCCAGTATTTTGTACATGATTGCCTGCAGATTGTACACCCACGAGAGATTTTCCAAATGAAGGAGATTAAAAACTTAGCAAACTGATGGTCAAGTATAACAATGAGCGACATTTACAACCAGAGAAATGACGCATTGAAGTTGGAACAAGGTTGGCGCAGTGGAACAGGCTCTTCATTTTTTTTTTTTTTTGTCACAGAGCGTTGCATCGGCACTCTCAAATTTGCAATTGGCCTGCCGGCCTGGGTGTGTGTGCATTGAAAAATTTCGCAAGAATACCTTTTAAAACTCAGCAGATACGCGCGTGCAAAAAAGGGCAAACGAAAACACTCGAATTCAGGGCCGGATTTTCTCGATTTTTTTTTTTTTTTTTTGCTATTCTGTAGAAACGATTCGTTTTACCACTGTTGATCATCATATACGATGAGACTCTAAACATCGAAAAAATTCAAAATCAAGGAGGTCGATGAGATCTCCCTGCCTGATCTGACGTGAAATCGGCCAAGAAGGGATTTTAATATGTGCAAGTGACATACGTATCTCGCAAAGCACACTAAAATGTGCACAGTCTTTTCCACCGCTGGGTACACAGCGGGAAATCAGGATTTCCTGCTTTGTACAGGAACTGTCGATCATAACCAGGTGGAACGCTCATGCGGGCCTCTGTAGACGGTTCCGAAAAGGTCGTGCAATGTAGCACGCTTCCTTGTAGCATTGTGTCAATCGTGTTTGCATACATAATTATCCTCCTCCGTATTGTTATCCGTAATTATCCTCATGGACGTTTCACCACGTTTTACAATCGAATTCCAATCGTTTGAAAATAAATTATCTGACTGAAGCGCCTATTCGAATTTACCCTATATATCATCACAACATACTTGCCGTGTAGTAAAACGTAAATAATGGGGAGCGGGGAGGGGGGGAGAAAGATATCGCAGTCAATTTTCTGTGACATCATTTCGTTAGAGACCGACAGCGTGTTTCCCCTCTCGAGTTTCCCTCTCACTGGTAAACTGCCGGTACTGATAACAGCAAAATTAAGATAAAGCTCAACTTGTATTGTTTGTACTCCTTAACGCAATTATGATTTTGCTCCTCATTGGAACTATGCTGCTCGTGGTGCTAACTGAAGCCAAGGCACGTATGCCCATACCTGCTGACCGGCATCAGCCTCACGTCATCATCGCTGTTTATGTCTGTGTGCTGTGCGCTGGAATATTACAGAAATAAGTTGGTGAGGAAGGCAATGAATTTTATGCGCATCGCGTTAGAGTTTTTTGAAAATCGTTTACTGTTGTCGGGAAGAGACGGCACTTAGGTCACATTTATTCATTATTTCCCATTGCAGCTTTGACTCTCTTTGTAATCTTCGATTGATTTCACAAGCACAGTGCTCTGCAAGTGCGTTATGGCGCAGCTTAAAAGCACCTCAGAACAGCTTGACAAAAGTAGCATGATTGGAGCTAACCATTAATAAGAATTCCCCAATGCCCAGGTTTCCTGAGAACGTCGGGGTGTATGCATTTCCGTGACAATTCCGCGACCGTTTTCGAAAAGATGTGGGCACAGTTCCCTCTGAAGTCCACCTTAGGCGCTCCCCTCCCCCCTTCCTAGGAGTGACAGTTATGACGAGGTATATCCTAGTGAGGCGCATAACTGCAATCTCAAAAGCAAAGCCTTTATGATTAGTCACAGTCATTCAAAGTATTACAAAAAAGCGTACACGTCTATACGTTTTCGACAAAGTGGGACTGAACATTTCCCCACGATGTTTGTATCTGTCCCTTCTATGTTGTTCCAGCCGCCGAACATCAGTTTCTCTCTTATTTCCCCACTGTTGAATTATCCCCACTTGGACCCCCACTGTTAAATTATGTCCAACTTAGGCCTAACATAGTTTCTCGAGCAAGGACAATAGGCATTTTAAATCTGCCCAATCGTGAAAACTAATAAAAATGACATTTTTGTTTCGTTCTGTAAAGTAATACAATCGTCTTCCTTCTGAACTAAAAGCTTGTGTGAACCGTTTGTTCAAGACTAAGACAAAGGTTCTTCTGCTGTGTATGTAATTACAGTTGCTATATATGATCTACTTTGAACATGAACATCTTCGACACAAGTGTGTCTGGTTGGGTAAAAAACAATATAGAAATGAAAATTTCCAACCAAGGTATAGGACGGGGATACCCGACGTTTCGAAGCCAGTTCGACTCCTTCCTCAGGGGCAACTGTAGTGGATGTTTGCAGCAGCGTTCTTACGTTGTTGCCAACGGTCACTTATATGGTAGTTAAGTTAAAGTTACAAAGTTAAATTTAACAACCAAAAATGTTGCCGCGCAATATACATACCGCGGCTAATTTCGCCTACTGCAACATTCGGATGCAGGCAAGTTTCTATTATTGAACCGGTTCATGAACCGAACCGCTTTTTATTTACATAAGTACCCTACAGCGCCGGAGCATTAGTGTAGGGGTGTGTAGGCATAGAAAAATGTTACAAACTATGTATCAGGAAAATGAATAACAATAATAAACACAATATGCAACAATAATACAAATGCAATAATAATCCTCATAACTGATAAACTTCAAGTACAAAAATATTCAAAATGTATAACAGCCAAAACACAAAAGAAAAGCAACCTCCGAGTAAGTCTTGCAATGATTCTTTTTTTTTTTTTTTTTTTTTTCATACGGTTATCCATTGAGGGTAAAGTTCGGGCCAATCGCAGAATGTTCCGGGTCCGGAGTGAAAATGCGTCCGAAAATGCGTGAGTGGGAAGCTTGTTCCATTCCTCAATCGTTCGGGGAAAGAATGATTTTTGGAAAATTGTTGTTTTGGTGTCGTAAGGCCTTATCTTATATAAATGATCATGTCTGTGCGAAGTATAATGTGGCTGAAATATGTATTTGTCACGAGGTACACCATTTTTGTTATTATAGATATCCCAAAGTAATTTCAATGGAGCGTGTCTTCTTCGCATTTCCAAAGAAGGCCACCCTAGTTCCGATACCAATATGCTTGAACGGATGAACGGGGAATATTCATTAAGAACGAACCTTGCTGCTCTCTTTTGAATTTTTTCTAGTTTTTCGCGTAATGAAGAAGACGGGGAATCCCAAACAGGTGACGCGTACTCTAAGATTGGGCGTACGCATGTTTTGTATACGCACTCTTTAATTTCTCTTGGAGTACCCTTGAGATTCCTACGATAAAAATTTAAAGCTTTGTTGGCTTTGTTAAATACGTTATTTACGTGACCAGTCCATTTCAGGTCGGCAGAGAATAAAACTCCTAAGTATCTGAACTCTTCAACAGCTTGCAAGGTGTTGTTATTTAATGTGTATGCGTGCGGTTCTCGTTTGTACTGGAAATGTACCGCACGGAAACCGCTTAGAATTAACCGGTTGTAACCGCTATAGTTGCCTTCCGGAGCTGAACCTGAACTGAACCCTTATGGTTAAATCCGAACTTGAATCGAACCGGTAACATTTTCGGTTCGACTCTCTGGCCCCAATAAACAATTTGTCTATTTCCCGTAAACTCCTGGTCCACTGCCAATTTTCAGATAAACGCCTTTGTGGTCTCCCGCACCATTTCACTTATACTGATGCATATGTTCATACGTATACTTCATGGACTCCTATTAACTTCTTTAAATACCATCTGTGGTCACGAAACAAAATATTGATCTTTTTTTCGAACTAAATTTTCGCCAGATCCACGTCCAAAAGTACAAAGCACAGCTTCACGACCTCATGACAGCAGACAACTCCGTGTGCTTTCCAACCCATCGCTTTCTCCTACCAAACACGCGACCTCGAATAAAAGCGCAGCACAAACTTGTTAACGCTGCTGCATCACATGGAGCTTGCTATCACTTGTTGCTCAGCGGACGACGCACGCACGACGGTGACGTCGCCCTCCTCTCCGCCAATGAGTAGTCGACTGTCCCGTTTACCCTTGCTCTCTTGTTGCAACTTGTGGCTGCTGGGGGAGCATTCGCAAAACTTTGCGGCCGGCAGTTTGCTGTTTGGGCTGGTGTAGCCGTCGCTGTTGTTGTGTGTGTGTGTCCCGTCGAAAGCCATGTGCATTTCGTGAGGTGTGCTGGATCGTGTTCTACGTTCGGCCCGTTTCCTGTCGGTAGGGAGAGGATCGTCCATAGTCGAAGGTAAGAAAGTTCTCCGAAAGATAAAGGCGAGCGGCGCTTTTTTCTTTCCCAAGTCGTGTTGCTCGACGCGATAGCTTCATTGCGGCGACGTAGCCTTCGCATTCGAGGAGCAAACGGAGTGAGCTGACACCCAGCGTCTCCGTTTATTATTATTATTAAGACGGGACACCCCGATTTGCAGTATTCGGTCTGTTATATTGCGGAAATTGCGGTCTTTAATGGTACGGCCCGTATTTTTTTGTTATCGCTCGAGCTCGCGATGTGTTATTTTTGTCGGTTCTGTTCTTGCCATCGTCAGTTTGTTAATGAAGTGCCCCATGTTCATTCTGTCGTGTGTAAGCTCATGCAACGTCGTTTTTTGACGATTCTCGGGACGTTGCATCACCGTAGCGTGTATGAGGAAGTTGGTAGTTGGAATTCGCGCATGTGTTCGCGAACGGAATTGTTTCGTCTACTGTGCAGTGGGGCTATCACGTACGCGCAGACAGTAACGCTCTGTAACCTTCGGGGAGCCGGAACGTGAGAACATTGCAACTGCTTTGAATGTTTTTCCACGTTATTCGTCATGCAATGAATTCCATGGAAGGAAAACGAACAATGTTGACTCACTGATGGAAACTGGCCTCAGTTGCAAAACAGTTAATGGTTGCGCTGTCTACTGGATTCGTCCGATAGGAGAGAAGAAAAGCCATAAAGTTGCGTGAGAGCATTTTCTAAGACAAAGCGTCGAGTATCTGTGCGTGAACACGTGAAGGACAAAATGAAAACACTCTCTGGTACAATGAACTTCGCTTGCTGACTGTGAAGCTGTGTTACTAGGCTAGGCACCGTCAGATCCAAGGAGACAACCGGAAAGGTACTGTGTCACTACTCTACGGAGGAGAAAAAAAAAGTGAATAGGAAAGAAATAGTAATAATAACATAAAGGGGCGTCGTCGACAGTGAAGGAGGTCTTTTACGACCTTCACCTCCTCTATAACGCGAGCGTACAACGAGGAAGGAAGTTGGTCCGACGGGTTGCTTTCGACCAGTTCCGAGGGAAATCCTGGGGTGTTTTCGGCGTTATGAGGCGACCACGGGTGCGAAGCTGATGCGGCAAGTGGGAAAAGGAACAAAAAAAGCTTCTTCTTTGCTTGTTTCGCAGTCTACGGCATCGCGTCTGTGAGAAGTTGAAGTATTTAGGTTTACTCAGTGATGATCTAGTTGGAACAAGCCCGTATTAAGTAAAGCGAACAGCAGGTTGTACTTACGAAGAACGTTGAGGGATGCGAATTCGGACACAAAGTTAATTGCATGCAAGGCCCTCGTCCGCTCCCTTTTTGATTACAGTTCTGTGATCTGGTTTCCAACAAAAATTAAGGAGTGGGAGCGAATCCAAATAAAGACAGTTCGTTTTGTTTTTAATAAATGCGCTCGTCATGATTCACCCACTTAGCTGCTCGAATCGGTAGAGGTTCACACATTAACCAGTACAGTAGCACTTCAGCGTTTAAAGACACTCTGGTTAATCATTAACGGTCAGTTATGCATTGGTCGATCATTTTACACTAGAATGACGAATAGGGGAAGCTTTCGAAACAAACACACGAAATACATTGAGCATTATCGTTTTCATTCGAATTGTTTAATTTATCTATTTCGTACGCACAGCGCCTTTCGGCAGTACAGTGGGGGGGTACTCACATGAAAACAAGCAATAACATCAGGCCAGCTCACAACAAATGCCCAACAACGATGACTAACATAGACAATACAAAAGTTCTCCAAGAAGTCTACCATATTTACCCACACTTTTGACTAATAATCTAAGTCAGCATGGAAAAGAGGGCCTCATTAGACAAAGCTGTGACGATGGAAGACGGCAAACGACTCCAATCCCTAATCGTTGTTTAAAGAACTCGTATTTTCCTCTTACGACCACCACTTGGAAGTGTTTGCCACAGCAAGCTGTTGATTGCAACTCACTAGCACCATTTACTGACCTTGTTCAAAGTGTTTTGCGTTGAATTTTGTTAGATGTGCACGGATTTTTATAAGATTACTAATAAAATTGCAACTACAACTATGGAGTCTCACTGTTCACTTGTTCAGTGCATTACCTGCTACTTTGCTTGCCAGTCCTTCTATGAAATTTTTAATGTCAGAACTATTCTAAATAAATAAATAAATAATATGAAGGCTTCAATAAGGGTATAAATGAGATAATGGCAAAACTGGCCTGCCAACATTGGACCCATCATGGCAATATTCGCTTGCCGATATTGGGTCCTAATATTGGGCCGGGTTGCAGTTGCAAAATTAGGCCAGTATTGGCAATATTGTCCAATACTGGTCCAGTATTGGCGTGCTGCCTGGGCTATGTCTCATTAGTTGACAGTAAAGGAAGTCAGTCCACAACACGAGTTCTATGCCCAAAGTGTAATCCGACGAAAAGTATTCCACACTCAACATATTTGAGGTATTTTAACCCGTATCTGTCCACATCGTGTTATTTAAACCCCAATTCGGTGAAGTACACCTCCCTCCTTTCAAGGAGGAAACGTCAAAGCTGGAAGTAGCACAAGTAGCAAAGCTATTTCGTATGAGACTCGGGATCTCGAGCGAATTGTACACGATGTTACCTCTCCCTGCTCTTCTCAGAAAGGCATCCTCTGCCAAAACATACATCTCTGGATAACAGAAACAGGTTTTCAACTACTTTTTCCAGTTCTTTGTTTCTCGGTTTTGTTTTTAGAAGTGAGGTTTAATACTACGACACGTGGCAGATGTCCCTAATGGTAATTTTTGCAAGGTGTTCTGATCACGAAGCGTCTTATCATAGGACACTTTGAGAAAATTTATCTTGGGTTGCTTGGAAGATCTTTTTGTCTCTTGGAAATGCTATGTCTCGTGCTATTGTCTTTTATTATCTATACAAACGATGTGGCCTGATATCCCGACTGCAATAATGTAATGTTCGTTTACTAGCGAGGCTACTTTCTAGAAGCCGCTTGAATACGATGGAACACCGGAGTGGCTGACCTCTCTCAACGCTTAAAAACAACAACATCGACACCGGACTGGCGTCTTTATGTCGCCATGCAACTATGATGATGAGTGACGCGGCTGTGGTTGACCACATTGATTGGTGTTGACATTCTGTAAAGGTGCGCCCAAATCTGAGCACACTGCATGCACGTACATCGCGGTTGCTGACGATTGAAGAAAACAGTGACCTTTTCTTTTGTTGTTTGTTTAGATGATGAAATTGGGTGTTTATTCATTATAAGAAAATTTCAGAAACAAAATATACAGGATGGGGAGTACCCAGTGGGAACAATTCTTTTAATTTATTCAAATTAACTTTTGCGACAACAATTCCGAGAACAACTTTCCAGGTTCTCTTCTAAACACACCTAACGCATCCTGAGTGCAGCCGGGAAATGGCCAACGACCAACGTCAGCAAATATTGAACACCGATTAGATTGGTCCCTTTATTGTGTTCTTAGAAGCAACGTAGCCCCTCCACGTCCCCCCGAAAAATGTCCCGTGAACAGTGGCGAAATTCACCGTGCTGCAGCACGCGTCATCCATACCTATTATCATCAAGCGTCATGGCAATATTTGGCCTTGGTTGCTCTAGTGCAATCATTTACCATATAAGCTGTTGTCAGTTTGTAGCTCCTCGTAAGCAGGGAAGGTTGGGCGTTTCGAGGGAAGAAGTGTTGTTACAGCTCTGGCGACGGCTAACCGTCTGATACGTTGATGTAGAAATGGAACCCCCCCTCCCCTCTCTCTTGTTTTTTTTTCTTCTTTTTTTTTTTGCAGCCTCTATCTGCACCACCTGTGATGTGGGACATCTCGTTATGCAAGTGTTCCATAGGCAGTGCTGTAGTTCAGTACTTGTGCAACGTACCCTGCGGTAGAACATTTTCAGCCATGCAGGAAATGCCCGCATTTAAACAAAATGGCGTACGTGAAGGCTAGCTGGTGGATTTGAGTCGTGTGTTGTGTGTCATCCCTCTGTGTGCACAGACTCAGACTTTTACATTATAGGGGCCGCATTTAGAAGTTCCAGATTACACATTTTCGCGGCCGCTTTGTTGCCACTAGGGGTAACCGCTCGCTGCATTCTCTCGGTATCAGATTTTATTTTGCCTACAATCCGCTCGTCGAAGACGGTTGCATTGTTATCGGCGACTGCCTCGGCTTCAGCACTTAAACTCTTAGCATAACAAGCATAAGCCTCAAGTAGTTTTAGCATTCTGGTTCTACGATTAGGCACTCGGCGAACACTAGAGATATTATAATCTCTCGAGATATGGCCTTGAAATCGCCAGATAAATTCATGGTGTACTTCTCGGAACACAGTTCATACAAGGAATACGATAAGTACAGGGTTCGCCAAGATAAAGTAAAAGGGGTTGTAACGACAAAAAGAAGAGGAAGAAGAAAAAGCGCGTTTGGGAGCCGATCTATCCATTGAAAGATGTGTTTTGTGCTTCAATTTTATGAGAATTGTGACTTGGTTCAGTACTTTGTAAAAAAAAAAGGCCAATTGCTAAGCGCCGTGTGTATGCACACTTGGGTAGTTTCGTAGCAGCCAAAACTTTGTGACGATGTTTCATTTACATTTTTTCAATAAAATTTCCAAGCATAACACTCAGTTTTTCTTTGCACCACTTTTAGTAACTATGCCTTCCAGAGTTAATTACGAAGCCCGAAGGTGCCTGTCACCTCAATGGCGGACTAGGATGCTGACAGGAACGAACGGGTTTTCTTTTTTTTTCTTTTTTTTGTAATTTAAGGGCACAGATCTGGAAGCACCCATCTTTTACACGTTTTTAGCACTCCGTGAAACATCAACTGAAAGCTATTATATAAACTGTATGGTGAATCGAAGGTGACCACCAGATGGCATAGCCACCGAACTTTGCGCTGAACGGATCATCGCTATGTGTCGTGTGTCTTGTTGGTGTGTCCCGTTTTTCGTTTTTCCTTTTTTTGTTTTTCTTTGTCCTTTTTTTTTCTCTCTCTCACTGTGGCAACTTGCCGCCCGTCTCGGTAGGCAGATCGGCCTTTCTTTCTTGAGACAATTGATGTTCTGAGGCTGGACCGGCCCTGAACCGGTAATCCAGAAAATGTGGGTTCGAGTCCTACAGCTGGCTAACCTTTTCAGTGACTTCCATCTTTCGTTACTTTCTTTCTTATTTTTTTTCTTTGGATAAACGATACTCCCCCCGTACGTCATTGACGAAACTTCCGTTGTCTGCTGTACTCTGCATTGAATTCTTTGCGAAGCGGACGAAGTACCGTACTCTCTCTTGACTAACCGTTGTATACGTTATGGGTCATAAGCCGCGGGCGGTACGAGTCGCCATGGGCGGTACGAGTAAAATTAATTATTATTATTATTATTTTGTACAAATCGACTGATTCTTGATAATGGCGTTGATCTGGGCACGTTGGTATAATACATCCATGACCAACCTGACTGACTCGTGTCAGTCAGGTCGAGTGTGCATCAGCCAACCTTCCGTCAACTTGCACAAAAGAGAGGTTCAATTCCTCGAAAGGTGTCCGGCCTGATATGATAGTAGCTGTCTTGTTCACGTTCGGCGGAACCAGTCTTGCTTTTGTATATAAGATCAGCTAAAGCCAGTTGCTTGTCATGTTCATTAAATATGTTTACGTTGCTAGTCAGCACTGGTGTCTTGAGCAGTCTTTTCCCGCGTGTTTTTCGCGCTGTGGGTCTATTGAGCCTCACACTCACGCGTCATTTTCTCGGAAGCCGCTTTTATTTGAATGCTTTTTTCGTGACTGTACTCAGGACGAACTGACGAGATCGGATCTCCCACGTTTTAACACACTTGTACACCACTTACGTTGCGCCATGTACACACTTTACGTTGCGAGGCCTACGTTGTAAAGCACGTGATCCGGTAGTGGAGTCAAATGGGACACCCCAAGGCTGTCTTCCGGATGCTTTTATCTTCGTGTGACGACACCATTTGGAGCGTATCTCCTATCCCTGTCAGATGTAAAGCGCATACTCAAATGCTCGCACTGTCTTTTCATTTATTTTTCCCCACAAGCCGGTAAATGTAGGTTAGTTTCTTTAGCACTGGCTCGGCGCCCGCGTCCTTGATGAGCAGATACGGGTAGAATTTGCCACATGATTACCACTATTGCTGGTTTCTTGCATGGACAATGTTGAGCAAACACTACATCAGGAATAAACAAAAAAAAAAAAAAAACGGAAGTCAAATGTAATAAAATTAGGAGTAGATTTACACGTAAAGTTGGTATGCCGTGACGTAGTGAGACCAAGTCATACGAGATAGCCAAGCTGAAGATAAATTATTTTAGGGTTCAAAAAGCGAGTGAATGTATCATCTCTGAACAAATGCCACATTAGACAACATTTCGTTGACCTTCAGGAATTACGATTCAAGCTGAAGTGACTGGCATTAAAAGGCACCGGAAAACTGTCGGCAATCACTTTGCATTAAACGTTGCTAGCAAGACAGCATCGTCACCACCATCACTTAACTGGGGTTCTGAGCGCGAGCTTCGACGTCAGCTTCTGGTCCAAGAGTCTCAAACACGCAGTGACCTATTCCTCCTATTACAATACCTATTGGTGGTGGTGATGATGGTGATAGGGCTCGCCGTTGTCGGCCTCAAAGATGTGGGCAACGTCACAGACTGACGCACTGGGGGAAAGTGCGTCCTGGGCCGACCTCTAAGTGGCATCCTATATGTCGGCGATGATCTATTCTGTTGCCCGAGGGGCCTTGGCCACCAGATAGAAAGAAGCTACCTTCTGAAAGAAATTAATAAAGAAATATCAATAAAACTAGATATTCAGGTTTTGTACCCCTCGTAGTGCTCCTATTCATGTTATAGGCAGAACATATGCATGTGAGCATCTTGTGTGGCCCATGAACCTCAACAAGTTAAGAACGCAGCAATGTGTTTTTCGCGTGAACTTTCAAACACTGCCATAATTACTAATGTGAGGACTAAGATAGGCTCATTAATTCTTACACTAAGTTCAACAGCGGCACACTAAAAATAGAGACGGAACGTTGAGTTGAGATGAATTGGATACATATATAAAAAAGGGGGAGAGACTGAATTTGTCACCTGACGAATTCTACTACTCCCTCAAAGAACCCGCAAATCAATGAACCCTACGGCAAATAAAAAGCTGAAAATATAAAAAGCGGAAAACATCACCCCTCCCGGTCACTGAACTGTATGTGCACATGCATGCATGAAATGAATTGCAAGAAACTATCAGGAACTAGGAACTCGACAACACATGCCTAGACAGCGGTCCTAAAATACAGATTCGATAGCACTGGTCACATGAAGTTGACAAGTGCTGGTAGTGTCGCATCTCTCTTCTTGGATTCCCATACACGCATCATCTTGACTATATCGAAGGTTCTATCGTCTAAACGGTCTAGAGGAGACTTTAGTGTAGCTCTTTGGGATGCATATCTTGTGCAATGCATCCGAATGTGTTCCGTGTTCTCCACAGATGTACACACTGGACAGTTTGCTGAACTAGCCCTGCCGACTTTATGGGGAAACTGTTGACCATACGGAACGTTAATGCGAAACCGATGCAAAAAGTGTTTGTATTGGTCGCGGTATGATGGACGGAACAGAATTTCAGGTCCGGGTCAATCCTGTGAAACAAGGATGAACGTCTGTCGACTTGTAACCATTGTTTTCTGTATATGTCTTCTGTCAGCAATTTTAAGAGGTGTTCATAGCTGACCTGGAATATGTCACCTGGTGTTCCGTTTGCGATAGGTGCGCTATACCTGCTATCTCATCTGCAGCTTCATGACTCCGTATGCAAATATGTCCAGGAACCCATTGAAGCAGTTTGTCGTGGCCAGCATCTACTGTTTTGTTGTATGCGATGAAAATGTCCCGTACTATTGGCCCCATACAGCCACTTCCCAAGAATGACGTTATGGCTTCAAGACCGGCCTTTGCATCGCAATATATGACCCATTGCGCGGGCAGCTGCCGTGCGGCCACATACTGCATTGCCAGCTGAATGGCTACCAATTCCGCTGTTGTCGACGATGTTCTGTGGGTAAGCCTTGCTATTCCTTTTCTGCTATGCTGTGGTACAACAAACGATGATGAAGTATCAGACGGTGGCGTCGTCCCATCCGTGAAAATTGCAATCCTAGCATGATGGCTCTCCATCATAGACACATAGTACTGTTTCAGCACTGGAGGTGGTAGAGCAGGCTTTTGGTGATATACACCAGGAATGGCCAATGCTATACGAGGAAGTTATAGTGTCCACGGGGGATAGACCGCCGTTAGTGTCAACTGTGCATTTGCTAATGCACTGCGATATGGAGCGAGCTATTTGATGAATTGCGAATTTCGACGTGCCACCGTCCTTGTAAGGGGGTGTTTGTGATGCCGCGTGCATAGACGAACGTAGTGCCACACTGTTTCCCGCGTCCTCAGTACATCTAATGGGAGTTCTAAGGCCTCTGCTATAGCTAGGGGATTTGAAGTTGCACAAGGTACAGTGAGACAGACTTTTAAGCTTTTTGATAATACGCTTCGTAGCGTCCTCTCTGACGTGTCCGTTAGTCCATGCAGCACGGGCAAATGGTAGACCATCATCTGCCGAATGAGTGCTTTATGTATTGCGAGCAGTGGCGTAGCCACGGGGGGGCTAGGGGAGGCTCAAGCCCCCCCTACCTGCCACGACCCGACCCACGCAAATCGTGCAAATCCGAGAAGAAAATAATATATGGGGGGGGGGCAGTGTGACGATCGCGAAAGTTCTTGCAGTTCATGACGGCTATCTAAGCAGCACTCGTGAATGGTTTTCAAAGTATGAGCTTTTCAAAGTACTTACAATCTCGTGACACCACCTCATTGGACATGACATCCTATATATGTAATCGTATTGTGAACGCCCAAATAAATTATTTTCGTTTTTTTTTTCAACCGCATTCTGCGGTGTGGACAAGTATATGTGTGTTGTCGCATCCAGGATCAGGGTGGGGGGGAGTTTTCGTATCGAGCCCCCCCTACATTGGAGGTCTGGCTACGCCACTGATTGCGAGGAGAGATGCTGGCGACATCCCCCAGCGGGAGCCGCTGATGCGCCGTAGCATATTGATACGTGCGTCGGTTCTTTTTTGAGACGTTTAATGTGAGCTGCCCACGAGAGCTGCGAGTCGAACAGGCCAAGAACAGGCGATTAGATCCTCTCCTTATTGGTTGGTTGTCAAGTTCCAGTTGAAAAGTCTTCATTTTCTTTCGACTGAAGGGAAGAAACATGGTTTTCTCGACGGATATGCCCATGCCACTCTCCGTTAAGAAGGCGACCCAACAATCTAACGCATTTTGAAGGCGCTGCGGCATTGCGGGCAACTGGACGCCAGAGCACCATAAGCATATGTCGTCGGCATACATACTTATGTGCACGTTCTTCGGCAACCATTGCGGTAGGTTCGCCATGACCACGTTGAAAAGCGGGGGACTCAACACGCCGCCCTGTGGCACCCCGTTTGAGACGCCATGACTGCCACTGTTCCCGTCTTCTGTCTGCATATACACTGACTTTTCTTGGAGGTAGCCTGCGATCCACAGTAGAGACCGCCCTTGTATTCCTAGGCTATACAGATCATGTAGGACGTGGCTGTAACTGACGGTGTCGCGTGCCCTTTTGATGTCTAAAAATGCTGCCGCTGTGATTCGACCTTGCGCGCTTTCATGTTTCACAAAGGTCACCAGGTCTAACATGCCATCCATAGCGCACCTGCCTTTACGGAAACCAGACAGGTATTCTGGAAGCAGCGTCTGTGTCTCGAGGACCCATTCTACTCGACGACGATACGCGACGATGATTCGACACGAGAGACGGAACGGTTATGTACAAACGCTGCTGTATTTTAATTTTTTAGGAATCATATTAAAGTAGAAAACCCGCAGCCATCCATTGTCAATAATGTCAACTTGCTGCTTCTTTCTGATTTTTCTATTTCTTTTTCCAAATTGAAACTGTGAGTAAAGGCAACAATACCGTGTGTTAATAGGAGATAATAACAATGCTCCTGAATGTTGTCATGATTGTTTGTGAAGAATGGCGTATTTTTCTCGCATCATTTTTCATATTTTCAGTAATCGATTTGGAAAGGCAGCTTATTTATCTTGGTGTCTCAAGTGGCGTTTTTCAGTAACGAATTATCCACATATCGTCGGGCTCCACAATTACTACACTGCTCCTCTTTTCTGTGTATATGGCATATTTAATGCATGCTACAGGGGGCATTTTATTAGGATTTATTTTTGTCTGTGCGGTTCTCCATGATGTGGTCCGAGTTCATGTGGGCTGCGACTCGATTTGAGTTTGAGGCCCTTGGTGTATACGTAACTAACAGCTGCGTCTGTTCAATAAACAGAGAAGCGTAGGTTCATGCTGAAAACGGTGTTTGCTCAAGTTGCGTACGGTTAGAGTCACTAGATAAGCTTCACTTAAAAGCTTTATATTAGCTTCCGAAACTTATATAACGACTGTACATTCGGGTCAGATGAAATCAGGTATCAATTGAAAGACGATGTCTAAATATGACGAACCTAACCGACTCTCTTTCGGCGACGCTATTGTTCTGATCGACCGCGTTTCAACGGCGACTGACTAACGCCACAGGGAATTCACTATGATCTGGACATAGGCTCAATATAGGGTACGTCAATATGTAACAGTATAACCATACCAAAGACCTTTGTTGTGGAACAGTTTCACTTTGAGGGAACTTCAAAGAACATACTACCAGAAGCAACTATATGTTGAAGTCTGTCATGCGAACTGTATGTTGTACAAGTGAAACAGTATTTGTTTTCTTCAATTATTGTTTATTGTTTAATCATAATATCTTTACTTATTTATTCTTTCGTCGCAAGATATCGCTTGAGCTTTCCCGGATTCACTCAAGTGTGAGACAGTACGTCCCTACAGATAACCATATGTGGGTTATCCTCGTGCTTTAAATAATATGTCAATGTAGGCATGTGAACAGCTACAAAATTTATCCGTGGCAGCTCCAACTTTCCAAGTGCTTCACACGCTTTCGGCACCCAAGACAAACGAGCTATATCGGGGAAAGATCGGGCGAGTAATAGCAAAAGGGCGAGGGTGCAGGCCAGCTGGTACATAGTGAAAAAACGGCACCCGAGAAAGGGACAGAGGAGGGACTTGTCGTGACACAGGGGGGGAACGGTGTCGTATCGTCACTCCTCTGTCCCTTTCTCGGGTTCCGTCTTTTCAAAGATCGGGCCACTGGCTAGATCGGGGAAAGGTGTGAGCCGGCTGATGAACACGTGAAAGTGCTTCCACTGTTTTGGGGTTCGTTGCAACCGTAGCGGGACCCGTAACTCCTAAATCGGGACGTCTGGTCACTTGGTCACCTGGATCAACTTTGGAAAAAACATTAAAGGAACGGTAGCATCCGCAAACCCACCTATGAAACAGATGTCACTATGTTCGGCATCGACCAACAACCTACTTGGTAAATTTTTCGTCCGAAAAGTGCTTAGATATTAAAGGAATTGCGAGGAAGGAAGGAAGGAAGTGCGAGATATTAAAGGAATTTTAAAGATCGACATCAGCGTGACGTCACCCCTAACAGAAAGAGTGAGAAGGCGACTCTCAGATTAGAAAGGCGCCGTCCAGACGACCATACGGTCGCGGCACCAGTTTCTTAAGGGATTGGTGGTTACAGTATAGATTGTCTGAAGAGCTCCAGTCACAGGGGTGTCTCCTCCAGCGGAGAATGCAATGGGCATACGAGAAGGTAGCGGACTCCAGGCAGGCGTAGAAGCCGATTCACACGTTTTGCTAGAGTGAATATTTTACGTGTTTGCATTAAACGCACACTAACCTGCTCTAAGTACGTCATCACCGCGGGTGTCTTTCCAGTATGACCAGTGCACAAGCAACAGTCTGAAGGTGCTGACGCACTACGTCGTGACTCGGAGACGTCATGCATCCGCTTAAGCCGATCACAGACGTCTTAAGACATGTGGTGCGAGTTTACCTATCCCGAAATATAGGCTCTCCCTGGAGGAGATTCGCGTGTTTCGGTGATCGTTTCTGACCCGTGTCGCCGAGAAACCTCGGATTCGGCCAGAGCTCAAATAGGGTACTGCCATCACTACCGCATCTCTCGGGAACGAACAGCAGGGTGCGCAGTGCCGACTCGCCGAGTTTGCCGGATGCACTCAACGGCTTGTCACTGGCCCATCGGTGGAACTCAATTGTCAGTTGGTGTCGCAGTTGATGTCAGTTGAGAAATGGTGATACCGAGAGGGGGATAGGAAAATTATGCCGCTAATTTCGCGCAACACTCGAAAATTATGCATTTTCGCATATTTTTTACTAGAGCACAGAGAAGCACTGCGGTTTCAATTCTAGCGGACGCGACTCCTCAGGGTTGAGGCCTACAACTTTGCATTTCCGTGGTCAACGTACTGCAACGGAACAGTACTGCTCCCATCATCAGAAACAAGTGTGTTGGCTGAATTGCTTGCTTATCTATCAACGATAGGTAGCAATTCGGAAGAGGCCGGGGTGTTTGTTGACAGAATTGCTTATCTTTTTGATGAACCAAGATTCGAATTGTTTACGTACTCCCCATCGTTCTTCACATACTAGATTGTAATTCACGTGAATATTGTAATTGTAAAGCACAGTGATTCCGAGAACGCGTTGCCCCGTTTTTGCTCCTATAGGGAGCATCGACGGTCTTTGTGGCCACACGATCATATTAAGTGTAAAAATAAAGTGCAAAGCGGACTAATTACGGCTGTAGTTAAAATCTAGAAACTACCTTGCACTAGTTACAAAAGTACATTGGAGTACAAATAATAGCTATAGTGCAATTTGCACAAATAGTTACACGCGTAATTGTAACGTAGTATAGTTGCTGCCCATCTCTGCCTGAAGCATATTTATTTATTTAAGTACGTTAAAGACCCCCAGGGGGTATTACATAACGGAGTGGTGAGAAACACATAAGAAAAGAACAATAGAAACACATAAGTATTACAAAAGTGAAACATGAAATATCAAGTTGATAAGGGAAGAAGACCAGGTGTACCATGGGAAGAGAATGGTGAACCTGAAGCCCTGGATTGGAGGAGGGCAGCCTTAAAACCAGCAGGGTCGTGTATACAAGCAACATGTTAAGGTAGAAGATTCCACTCGCTAATTATTTTACGAAAGAATGATTGCAGAAAGGAAGTGGTATTACAATGGGGTAGCTTAATCTTATGGCTGCGGTCTAGACGAGATGAAATCTAGTTAGCAGGGACTAGGAGACGATCGCGAGCGTTTGTGTTGTGACAAATTTTATAGAAGAGGCACAGCCTGGCTATCAATCGTCTTGACGAGAGAATATAAAGTGACTGCATCGCCAGTGGCAATACCATTTCTTTTATTGCTTTCTAAGTACTATGACAGGTAGTGGGTCTTAACGGGATCTGTATTGCATTGTTTGGCCGTTTTACACTTCCAATCCAGTATGTTGCAGCACCGTGTTTACAAAGTGCGCACAAAATACGTGGAACACCGTCGAGATGCTCGAGCAGGTGCAATACAACCCCGTGGAATTTTTGCTTTCGTTATGCGATACGAAAAATGTTCGTGATTCAGAGAGCTAGCATGTCACGTGTTTCTCTATGAGATTGTATGTCCTTCTCTGAAGAGCCAATATGTCACGTATACTGGAGAATTGCAATAGGTCCGGTACTACGTAGAGGCAATGATACCTTAAGCAATGCAACAATTCATTTTCGCATTTTTTTTTCTTTTTCGTAATCAATCTATCAATCACTGACGCAAAACAGTGAATCTTCCAGGCTATTACCGTTTATATGAACGCTGTACGAATGTCGTGGTATTACACTTTAGTTCACTTAGCTCTTTCGACATGTAACTTGTTACAGTTATATAGAGTCAGCAAGGTAAAGTACTTTCGCGAGTTGGCTGTAGCTTTAAACAAATCACTTAACTTGGTCACTTTACACCAAACTTGTACATAATACTGCGTAAAAGTGTCTGATATAAGATACTAAATACTCTGCGTAAAAAGTATTTGTGATAAAGTACAAAACACTCAAATCTGAAAGTAATTTGAGTAGAGCACTAAATAGTCTAAGAAGTGTTCAGTAGTACTCAGAAGTACGTACTAGAAATACTCAGTAAGTGAAACGCGTATTCTGAACGTGGCCCTACAGATGAAAGCAACAAACTTCATCCGCCATACTTTAAGCGTATCTTTTATTTACAAGGTATTGGTGTCAAGCATTGGTTGGTGAACTTTGGTGATATGTTCTGACCCAAAACTTCTTAATCCCTCCTGTATGTCAGCTCGGGTCTTTCAACTCCTTGCGCGTGTTTATTGGTTTGGTGACCAAGGAAATAAATGTCGGGATTCCCTTGTACCTAACCCCTTTGGGATTCACCTCACAATATGAATAGCAACCGTTTTCTGATGAAGCCTGTCTATTGACAAGCAAGGCAAAGAGTGGTACCGGCCCTATTGTACAGGAAAATGACAGATGCGCAAATTCCCCCCCCCCCAAAAAAAAAAAAAAAACGGAAAAGGGGAAGTTACTTGAGCTGAAAAATCAGGACACTTGCGGCGCCCAACCGCGGTTACATCACATGCTCCTAACACTCAGCAGCAGCAGTTGTTGTTGTTGTTTTTCACCGTAAGCTTCCCTGGCTTGACCCCAAACACATTCCTTCCCACGCTAAACAGCGGCGAAATCAAGTCGCAGAGGTCACAAAGTTATGGAGCACAACACGGGCGCTGAAAGAGGTGCCCCAACAGCGGAATCGTCTTGCAGCCTCGGTTATCGTCAAAGCCGTAGGTGAAAACACCATCGTCTGCGATCGACTACCAACCGGAAGCGAACCGATAGGATAGGATCGAACTGAACACGATCGTCTCTGATACCGACGGCATCGACGTCTTTCGTACTTCGTGCTTTGTGTAGTGCTGGACCGTTGGAGTTCGCCAGGACTGGCAAAACCCACCGACGATCATGGACCGTGTGTTCACTTTGATCGAATTGGAGACTACATCTAAGCTCTTGAACGCGCACTCTGCAGTTACATCCCTAGCACTGGTGTTGCAGAAAAATCCTTATGCGTAAGTCAGGAAAACACCCAACTGTCCTTTCGCCTGCTAAGTTGCTGTAAGTAAGCTGTATGGAAAAACTGGGAAGGAGAATGGTTTTGCATTGTCTGGACTGGTGGCTAGGAAGGGTATGTCCCATCTGAATGTGGTGGACGTTGTCGCAACCGAAGTTCTATGTGGATTCATACAACAACATATAAATTGATGATGTCATAATGGGGAAATTCACCACATGGGGTGCGGCCCACTACCCTAAGGCATAATGAACGGAATTAGATGTGACATGATAATGAGGCGATGAACGACGCTGAGGTGAGTGGTCGACACTCAGCGGAATCGGTAGGTCAACATTAGGGGCGGCAAAAACATCAACAAATTGGTAGACAGAAACACAACACGCACGCACACACACACACAACACACAAGGGTATGCAGGCACATTATATATGGACGCAGTTATTGACCTTCTCTGTACAGCGATTACATCATGGCGAGTACGATTACGATCGGTTACAGCCATTACGAACATCATGCTGTTGCTCGTCGACGGACCATAGTACCTATGTCTTGACACCAATCGCGGCACAGCTTTGCATTACTATACAAACAAACTAACTTATAGGTACAGTTCCTGTGCACAAATACTAACTAGTTATACGTGCAGCTACAACTAACTTACTTACTCCACAGTTACTTTCCAAAACGGCAACAACAAGGAGTCCAATTCAAAAACTTTTATTCTAAAACATTTACTAGTGTAACGTGAACTACCTGTGCCCGTTGTACTGGAGCAACAGCTGCTGCTCCATCCCCATCTATACATATCCCAGTGCGGTGGTAGCCGCAGCTGGCGTCCGGACCTGTACAGTGAGTACAGATGAGTCTACGCACTAAAACATCCATTTGGGCTTCTTGGTACATTGCTAAAAGAGACGAACACAGACGACACAACATAGAGCACTTATGTTGTGTCATCTGTGTTCGTCTCTTTTAGTGCTTTCATCGTCAAGGGAACGTCACCGATGGGATGAATACTAACGTTTACGAGCACACGGTTAATACTCGTAAATGACAGCGAGCATGGTATGCGAGCAAGATCAAAATGAGTTGCTTTTGCTGATTTATATCTAATGAAGTATTTCGGTATTTTGAAATACATTGTATCCGTGCTCGGTCAAGAATTTGTGACACGAACAGTAAAATAAAGGATGGCTGCAATACATAGGCTGGGTATCACTTAGAACATAGCCTGCGTTGCGTGAGCGGGTTGGGTTTGTTTAATTGGCGATTTAATCACCGCCCGCGCGTATCGGCAACATGTATAGACCATTTACCTGACGGTCGTTTAAAATTTGAAAAAAATCAATTGGGACTGCCCAGCCTGGAACTGGACCTGTATAGCCAATTGGAACTTAGGGAAACAAATGATCATTCCAGTTGGTCCAGATAGTCCTATAAATTACCAGTTGGGAAGCCGAATTGGAGAGGTTGGACCTCCCAACCCCACTTGTGAAGACCACTTGGGCTCAGTTGAGTCCAGTTGAGTGGCATCGGTACGAATTACGACTTCCAGCTGGACCCATCCAGTTTTTGACTGGGTTATGTTCGTTTATTGTACTCGAGCAACTCGACAGTCAAGAGAGTTGACTCTTGGTGGGCGAAAATACAACGGCGCGGCTCTCCTGATGTTGCCCTCGTGGGTGTGACTCGTTCTAAAATTCGAAAATTCGAAACCTCATACGCCACAACTCAGACTCGTGGGTCGCGCGAGATGAATAAACAGACACGTCGTTGTGACTTCACAAACACCGAGGAAAATCTGTGGAGATAAAATGTGCGTGCGTGTCATCTCCTGTGCATACGCCCTTGTTTTCTGGAAAACATGTTCTGAAATGCTTTAGGAATGACTAAGGTAGTTACCTTGGAAAAATATATTTATTAAATAATGAAACTTCACGTTTTTTTTCTTTAGTGTTACGAATACAGAGGCGGTGTTTTCGAAAAATAATGTATTTTGATTGAACAGGAGGATTTTGCTGTGAAACGTAACTGAACTTTTAGATCGGTAATCTTTAATGTTTGAATGAACACTCCGTAGGCTAGCGTAGACGTAAGAGTCATTCAATAGATCCGAAATCGCTGGGAAGTGATGTTATGTATAAAAATGACTCGAAAAAAGTGCCATATGTCTGACAGAGGTGGACTTTTCGGCTTCGTTGTGCCGATTCGTTTACCCTCTAAAATGTCACTGCTCGCACTGACAATACCCTCCATGGTATAGCATACCCGTTCTTACTAGCCCTTTCTCTAGTGATTCTGGCAATATCCCTGTACAAACCGAGAAAACGGGCGGTTAGGCTTCACTGAGGTGCCTCAGCGAGGAAAATGTGTCCCTTGAAAAAAAAATACTGTTGCTTCCAGTGTAAGTGTGGAAAAGTTACTACCTACTGTTATGTAAAAGAAACTCAGTTCAATAATATGACAAAAGCCTGCCCCGCGGATCGGGTCGTGTCGGTATCCAGCTGATGCATGAACAACTTGACGACACGACATCAGTTCCGCCAAGATTTTCGGGATAACGGTGAAGCAGTAAAATAAAATTAAAAAAAAAGAAAGAAAGAACAACAACAACAACAATGGGTATTGTCGTACAGAGGTGATCATGTAGATGGGTAGAAATCCAGCGAACCGGTAGGGATGTAGGAAGGGAGTTGCCTCAGGACAGAAGCCGCCGATATTTCGAACAGACGCTGTTCTTCTTCTGGGCGGTGATCATGTGTCCCGCAAAAGAAAAATAGTTGTAAATTCTAATACTTATTTTACTTACATGATGATGTTAGGCTACCTCGGGTATTGCCGAGTTGTATGCCAAGTTTTTATCAAGCCTGCTAGGTTCAAAGACCGCTGTCATTGAACATGCTAAAGATTCCCCTGTCTCAAAATGGTTGTTTGGTGAATGTTCTGTGTTCAGCTAATACAGTTGTTCAGCAAGAGTGGTCTAATATCCATCACAGGTATAATAATTGCATAAAAGAGACATTGCTGTTCATGATTGAGGAACATGTCTTGAAAGGGGGGAAATATCCTCTATCGGTAGATATTTATTGCGGGGATCTACCTTTTAGACATTTGAGGGTGTGAAAAACAGAAAAAGAGGCTCGGATGGGTACGAATGGGCATACGTCGCAACGCGAAAATTATCCTTTATTCCGATGCTTGTTCTGTAGTCCTCTGTTCCAAAGAAAGGGATATGTAAGTAACGAGATCAAACAAAGAAATAGCCGGCGGATAACTATCGAATGAAAAATCGCGCCAAAACCGGAGAGACCTTGGCGGCTTCACCGCGCGTCTACCGCGAGACTAGCGGCGGGCGCTATAGAAGTGAATTAGAAAGATCTCCATTTTTCGCGGGTTTTGTGGCCGTATCGTGTGCGAAGTGTTTCCTTGATTCTTTCAGAGAATGATGTTGATGTTACTTTCTGCGACTTTCGTCGAGTTCAGTGCCACGATGAATCTTGAGGGCCTCATGTTGATGGTACAGCTTGGGACAAAAGTTGGAACACCGGTTTGGTGTCGCGTTTTGTCGCATCGGGGAGTGACACTCTACACTGTTAGAAGAAAAATGTATATAAAAGGTATAAAAAGGGTATAAATCAGGGCTAAAGTACGACATTTATACCTCATTACAACTGTCTATACCGTGCTTAACCCTTTTGTAAGGTATAGATCACTGAGGCTATACCTTCCACGGCAGCTGAGGGTATAATAAAGTACTTCTCCATTACGTTTATACCTTCAGCATTTTGCATACCTTTTCTTCCGCAACATGTGGGATCACATTAATTTGTGACGGCGATTATATCATCTCAGCTAAACAATAAGTTAATTTAAAAGCATAGCCAGTAATACAGTAGCATTCTAATTAGGTTGGGCAGTCACATCTGAAACCTATTATTTGTTCCCAAAATAAATAAATCTACACGCCCTCACTTCTTAACTTGCTTCCCGGGCGAAGGATGGTCTCCACCTTGCGTAGTCGCGGTGTGTTAATTGTATATGCATCTGTTATTCAGCTAATGCCAACTGCTTCTGGAAATATTTTTCCTAATATCTGTTGGTGTTGCTTCTTGGTTTCCAATTTGATGCTAATTGTTGCTTCATTTCTTTCCTCTCCTATTCACATCCATCCTGTGTAAATTTGTGCGCGAGCGTCTCCAGATATTTTCTTGTTTCGTTATCGTTCCTTTGGTTCTTTTTTGTTTTTTTTTTCAAAATTTCTGGAAAGATCGGCTAGGAAGCCGCCACTCGAATTTGATGCTGAAATAAATGGAATATTACTGTTTTCGTCAATCATACCACAAGGTATTCGAAATAGGGATATGCTTATACTCTGAGGGGCAAATAATATACCTTCAGGGAGGTATAAAGATAGTATACCTTGAGGAAGGTATAGCGTTTATACCTCAAAAGGTATGCGCCCTGGGACAAGCCGTTTATACCCCAAAGAGTGTAAATTTTTCTAACAGTGTAGCAGCAAACAGGAGCGGACACACATACTGAGAAATGGATAGAATAGCCGCGGTCACTCTTTTCTTATTCTACCTCTTCCTGATAGCTTGCGCGGGACCGCTCTGAAGAAATACGCCAGTGCCATGTTCCGTAAACTTTTCTTCCAAGCTGTACCTGTCGTTGTCCGTGCTTGCTACGCGTTTGATTTGTATTTCTGTGGCCAGTACTCATAATGAAAAGGTGCCCTCTATTGCGAATCCCGATCAAGGGTAACGGCTACATCCACACACGGTTAAGACAGCATTTTTCGTCACTACAGCTCTTCTGTCCCCAAAGAATAGGTTTTAGTGCGGATAAAATAATGACATTACTTCAGAATTGACTGGAATGAACTTATTGCCTCAGGAATATTGTGGTTTCATAGGGGTCTAACTCTAATAGACGGTTGTTCTTCGCTTCGAGGTATTGTGTGTTTATGTGCGCGAATCAATGTATAATGTCACGTGTCAAGATGTCATTTTCCGTTATGTAAAACTATTCTAACACCTCTTCGAATCAACCCATTACACCGTTTACTTGAACCACTTTTTAGAAAACGTCCTGGTTTGGTTGTATGCAAGGTGAACGGATGAGTTTGAGACTAGCAGGAATGTTTCAATACAGCCAGTATGTTTCAACCAACATGCCCTTCTCGTTTGATCTCTGTTGTGCTATCAACGACATTTATTCGTAGAGAGCTTTTACCATGTACTATAAGTAATTTTATCAAACTCTACTGGAAAGAAATTTAATTTCTTGAATGGAACTGCGGAATACAACAAGGCGATGTAATGTTGTTTGCCAGAATGAGGGAATTTTTCATGCCAGATTTACCCCATTCCATTACGAACCCAAGCAGCACGCCAATATTGGACCCATATGGGTTGCCAAGATTGCCAATATTGGACCAATATGGGGAGTGCAACCATGCTCCATATTGGACCAATATGGGCTGCCCATGCTGGCGAGCCCATTTTGCGCCAATATTGCCAATATTTCTGTAGTGACACCAACGGGG
This sequence comes from Ornithodoros turicata, assembly GCF_037126465.1. NCBI lineage: Eukaryota > Metazoa > Arthropoda > Arachnida > Ixodida > Argasidae > Ornithodoros > Ornithodoros turicata. The sequence goes on from NC_088204.1 coordinate 52,248,290, forward strand.
AGTCCGTGTAATAATAAAGCATTATACTGTATATTATTCACCATTGATAACACATTTATCCGATTTTTGCTTTTTTATTTCTGCGGATCTAATTGATCCACGTTGCACATGATTACAAAAAAACAAACACGGCATCGCAAAAAAAAACAAAAAAAAAACAGAAAACAACCGAAGAACTACGCCCGCCTTGCTGAAGGACACAAGCAGTCGTATTGCCAACTGTAGGATGGGACAAACGAAAGCTTGCCCACATCACATTTCAAAAATAGTACTGCTCTCGCCCTAAAAACGAAGAGCACGATCAACTAGTGCTAGGCAGGCAGTCCCACGGAACTCCCAATGCCATAGATCAAAAAAAGATCTTCCCGGAACAGCGCCGCAAGCGGTACTGCCATAGATCCCTCAGATGCCTTCATTAGGATCGCAATATTCTGTGAACTAAAAATTTTCAACCCGCTCCGAGAATATAAAGGAGCGAAACACTTTCGTGACGGTGATGAACATACGCCAGAGCAATTCACACTGCTTGGAGCAACTTGAACGCACCTAATTTTACAGAAGAGCCCTCTCTTGCTATCAGACATTGTGTTTTTTACTTGACCTGCCGCAATTCCGTTATCATTACAGCAGCCAGCGACATTTTAGCCAGGGTGTCGAACCGAAACGTTTTTCGTTCCGGTTTTCGTTCCGGTTACATGATAAACAATCCGGTACCGGTTCTGCTCCGGAGCAAAAAAATAACGGTTCATACCGGTTTTTAACCGGTTCCGCTTCTGCTGGGAATATTCATCCCCACAAAAAAAATCAATGTTACAAAATGTAAACCCGTTTATTCCGCATACATGGTATTTAATATTAATCGACAGCTGTGAAATTGGTAGCTCCTGGTTCCTGTAGGTTACTGTCTGTTCAAATGGGCTTTCTCCTTTCTTGAAGCACATGCTACAAACGGGCTTGTTTGTCGTGATGTCATACGTAAAGTACTTTCTTGCTGGATTGGAGCGATCGCGTCCCATCCGAATGTCTGTCTAGCCAGCAAGCACCACCGTACGAGTAGGATGCAAATCGAGGAACACCTTCACTCACAAACGCGCTCGACGGCTCCGTTTTATTTTCTCCGTGTCCTGTCCACAACAGAGCTGCCACTTCGCACGGGCTTGCCCTCGCGTATACCTAAATGTATTCAACTTAGCTGCACTCCAACAAGGGACGCGTTGCGCGACATTACCGATAAAGAAGCCGTTATGCAGCCCCCTTGGGTCGTTGTTTAGTTGAGAAGAGTTTACGGGGATCAAATTAAAACGACCACTACAGCACATTGCTAGAGAGCCACATGTACCTCTAAGTCTGTGTGCGTGCGCGAACGATAAACTATGACAAAGGGAGCCTAAGAGTCATAGTATACCGACATACATTCCACCGTAACCGTAACCGTCGTATGACATGACTTCAGAGCACACGACGTCTGTTTCATTCGCCTATCCGTAGTCCAAACCGGTGAAGTTTTTTCTTGGACCGAAAACCGTTAAATATATTTTTCGGTTTCCCTCCTGAGCGAAAAAAACGTATACGGTTTCGATTCCGTTCCGGTTCGCACCAAAATAGCGTTTTTTTCGGTTTTCGGTTCCGGTTTTCGGTTCGCTCTGACACCCTGATTTTAGCCCTATGAAACGTCCGTTCGAGCTGTCGCGCGTGCGCATTTGCTGTAGGACGCGTGATTTCGCTCAAACAACCAGCTCGCTCTCAGTAGGCTCGATCGATTGGCATTGGCATCGCGAAGGAAGATGGCGGCTATTTCGAGAACGTGGAATGTTGTGTTGTCGAATTCTAGCGAACGTTACATTGGGATTGCCAAGTACGTTGACTGTTTCGAACAATGTGTATCATCTGCGGGAAGTTGTTGGATGTAACGATGTCCTGAATTGGGTATTGCACACGCTTCAACGTTCAATCTCGCCGTGCTGCTTGGGCATTTGTGCAACACGGGTACGTACCATTTTCTGTATTTTCAGGCAATATGGGGTGTACGCGGGCAATATGGGGCCCATATCGCCAGGATTTTCCCAATATTGGCTCAAAGTGGGCAATATGGTCCCATATTGCCAGGATTTTCCCAATATTGGCTGAAACTGGGCACTATGGGGCCCATATTGCCCAGTTTCAGCCAATATGGGGAAAATCTTGGCGACACGGGTCCCATATTGGACCCGTATCGCCAATGACCAGCCAATATGGGCCCAATATTGTGTGCTGCTTGGGAAGTACATTCCCTACTAGAATGGTGTTGAAGTTGGTAATACAGTGATAGCTACAATGGTAATTTGCGTGTCTCCTTACCGAATCTGCAAGTCTCCCTATCTGCCCGGCGGTTTTGTTCAGCGATTACCATTGTATCGGGGTGTAGTTGGGAACACATCTTCTAAGAGAGTGAGATAAACGTGAGTTGCGCTTTCAGTCTACGAGAAAAACGTTACATTCACTTTACAAACCTCGGAGTTCAATTGACGTGATTGAGTTAATTGTATAAAATGGAAAAAAACGAAACGAAGAAAACTGGCAGATATGATCCCAGTTACATCAAATCAACGATAGCGACATACATGTTTATTTAAGCCTCACTACGTGATGATTCGCTGTGTTGAATGCGGTTGGCTGCAAGACCCTTTTGGTCAGCACCAGGCAGTTGTGCTTGATATTGGTGGGCAGCAGGGTGTTGAAGGACGATAAGGGGGGGGGGGGGTGCCTTGCGATCACTGTAGTGTGTGGAGACAATACACGTGAGTACACCATAAGGCACGCCTGTGTTTTAGCGCATGCGTCTTTGCCTTTCGTTGCAGAGCAGGAGAAGAAGAGAGTTCCAAGGCGCATTCTCTTCGTTTTTTTTCTCTTTGTTTCTTCTTCTCTTCGTTTCTTCTCAGCTGTGTTTCGGCGTTGGGACATACGGGACAAGACGTTCATAAAATTAAACCCTTAACAGCTGGCGCTGTAAAACGATAAAGGTATGTGAAGAAGGTTCCCTACAGATGAATATTTCTGCCGGTATATTTCCTCCAGCGTTCCTTTTATTTTTGATATTATTACTAAGATACTGTAAATCGGCTTTGTATAGCCCACTTTGTTGCGAAATGTTCATCAGCTGCAGCCAACTGTCGTGCTTGCATAGCAAACCCGTTTTTATATATGTATATATGTATATATATATAGCAGAAGCAAAAGTTTTTCAAACGTGCCGGTTCAGTCTCGACAGTATTCACGTTGAAGTTGCGTACTCCCTTGGTGACAACGCATGTCAACACAAGAACAACGCGCGCAAACAAGGGGTCTTGTTCGTGCCTTTTTCTCGCTCCCAGTTTCAGATTTTTCTTTCTGGATGTATGATACCAATTCGATGCTTTCTAAGCGTTTTATCACCTATCAGTACAGCACCTACTGAGAAAGGAAAGTGAAACGAACAGTGTTATGAGGCCCACAGATATTTCGGGTATTTCTCAAAAGATGTAATTTTCGAAAAGCGCTGCACTACTGATGACGCCGCCGCCGCCGCCGCCGCTGACACCAGCGCCACGCCGAATCACGCCGCTGCCGCCAGCCAAATGGGCTCAACGCCGCCGCGGACAAAAACAGCATCGACGCACACCTCTAGACGGGACCAAGACTTATTCCATAGTGCACTTGGGAGCGCTAACCACACAACTGTTTCGTTGTCATAGTAACATTTTATGTTGTAGCAATGCCAAAATGGACTTTCATTTGATCCCTTTACGAGGTTAGGGTGCCAGCGTGGTACTTTTGTGCGAGGGTGCCGCATAGTGAGGTGTCACCACGGCTAGCCTCGAGTCGAGGTGTATGTCATGACATCCCAGCTTTCAAAATCCCAGATCCCGAAGTCCACAGTGCCAAAATCACAAATTGCAAAATCAAAGTGTGATTTAACCTCTTGTAAGATATGACGATATTAAAGCCAAACCTGTAAACTTTTTTTTTTATTCCGTGTTAGCGCCGCGAAGCACTGTTGCTATAGGCGGCGTACAGGCGTCGATAGATGGAGAGAGCTAGGACAGCAAGAAGAAGTGGAGGATAAGACGGTTAATATGCGTCCTCGGCCGACGTCAGAGGGAACTGTGCCTACAAAGGTCTGGAAAGCATACCGGAAAAACCCAGGACAAACAAAGGGCACACAGCCGGTGCGGGGATTCGGACCACCCGTCAGCACCCAGTTGGTGTGGAAAGCGGTGCTCGTAACCACTGTGCTACAGGAGATGGGGGCTTAGTCGTTCCGCACGCTCAACTTAACGACACGGGACGGCTAAACGAAACGAGCAACCTTGTGGACGTTTTGCTGTTCCTCGTTAGTCTTCTTCTGTGTGGCTGTTGTGCATGATTCGAGCTCTCACGCGCTGTGATGTCACCACCCTGAGCGAACAGCAGCAGTGGGGGGCGGGGGGGGGGGGGATGAAAGGGCTCGCCGTTGTCCCACAGAGGAAACTGACAGCTCTGTTATGACATTTGTATTACAAACATGTGCTGCATTGTAAGATCAGCCCGTTTGTAACACAAAACGTCATACGAGAGCTGTCTGTTACCGTGGGCATCCTGTATATAAATGCGAGTACGGGGTCCTACCGATGGATATGTCGTCGGCTGTGTGACTTTCCGTCTTTGAAATCTTATTTATCGTTTTTTTTTCTTCTTCTGTTCTTTTTTGTGCAGTGCATTGCGAAAGCAAACAATCTGAGCGCAATTACTGCATGCGTCCCTCCCTGTGTACGACGCTGCAGGATAAACTCCAAACATGCGTGTATGAACTTGCATAACCTTGCATATCCACCCTGATGCAGGTCGGAATGAGAAGAACATACTAACCCGGTTTTCGAGGTAAAAACAACCATCTGACATCGTATTTAATAATCGCCAATCGGTCGAAAATGGGTCGAACTCTCTGTTTGCACTTGCTCTTGTCCGTGCTCTGTCTGCACTTTAACGACGACATGACAGCACGGCAATGGCCAGTGGTGACACGACCACGCGCCTTTTACATAAAGACCCCGGGCTCAGAATTACACCAGTCCAATACAACTACCATGAAGCAGGGATGGGCAGTATTTAAATACATTGTAATTAAAATACTATTTGAAATATAAGTACATGTATTTATATTTTGTATTAAATACGGACTTGGATAATGTATTTATAATTATATTTAAGTACCAATTCTTCGGTATTTATTCTTGTGAATACTTTGTAAATACTCCTAAATGCAGTATATACTAACTCGTACCTTAAAGTTGCCTTGCATTTGACCTTGCGGGAAGAAGGGCGAGTTTGGGGCGCAGTTCTGCCGTATTTGCGCTAGCATGCGACAAACCATTTTAGAGGCATATGTTTCTCACGCATATGTTGTTGTGGACAACGGTCACGACAACCCAATTACCTTGTTGTACAAAGCATCCTCGTGAAATTTGATACAAGCTTTTGTTCATCGGCACCTGTGGAGATGTTGTTCTCCTTTGCGAATCCTATTGCACGGCCGAACAAAAGATGCCTAAAAGGTGCAGTCTTCGAGAAACTTCTAATATTAAAATTGTCATGATATTAATCTAACAAATAAATGCTATTGTTCGTTGCTGATTTGTTGTTATGATCATCGTTATTTCTGTAATTCCAGATGACATTTTCCTCACAGTGTTTATAGTAGTAACGGTATTTAAATACTGCAATTATATTTTGTATTTAAATACTCATGTTGAAACGTATTTATGAAGAGTATTTAAATACCTCTTTCAGCAAAGTATTTTGTATTTATATCTAAGTACTAAAAAAAAATGTATTTATGCCCATCCCTGCCATGAAGCGTCGTTTGCTGCTTAACGTGTAGTCGCGTCTACTGGCTGTTAATCAACAATTACAATCAGTTAAATGGCTTAGGGCAAGGCAGCGGGCTTGGTTAACTGTTATATTCCTGCCGGGATTTTGCGAACAACCCGGTGGGTTAGTTAACCACCGCGACATGAGCTACGTGCTGGGACAGTCAACCCAAACCAGTGATTCATGGTTATGCTCCTGTCGTAAGCACTACTAATCTTGCCTTTCATATCGCGCAAAATCTTTCAAAATCTTGCACGACCGTTGACGTCTTGCTGTGCACTTCGAGCACTGTACCACACAAACGGAAGTGCGCGTTAACCTGCCTCTTGTGCTTCATCCCACCCGTAGCTCCTGAACCAGTTCGTGAACCGAACCGTTTGAAAAAAACCGGTTCGAACCATTATAGCTGCCTTCCGGAGCTGAACCGGGACTGAACCCTTATCGTCGAACCTAAACCCGAACCGATAAACGTTTCGGTTCGACTCTCTGCATCGTACGTAACAATACTAGCGTTGGTGGTTCTGCGCACTGCGTCAAGCTCTCTTTCTGTTATGGGTGTGCGCAGAACTATCAACGCTATCCATTACGTAGGCAAAGGTGATAGCGTACGATGTACTAAAACTCTCTATTACGCCTTGTCCTGTTAACGAAAACGGCGCGTGACGTTAAACGTGTCACCGTGTTAACGAGAGCCCCGCCCCTCGTTCGCTCGCGAGCGAAGGAAGCGATTAAGCCCACCTGGTCTGGAAAGTTTGTCTTCAATGGTCTGAAGTATTTCCGGGTAGCCAAAGATAGCAAGGTTGACACCGTTGAATGAAGGTACCGATATAAATGATGTGTCAAACTACAGGCCAATATAAGTACTCCCACTGCTTTCGAATGTCGTAGAGCACGCTCTGAATGAGAGTTTACGTAGTTTTTTTCTGGAAACACAATGTTATTACTTTGTCTCAGTACGGATTCCAGAAAGGGAACCAGACATGTACAAGATACTGAAGAATGTATTTAAGATAAGATAATAAATGCTGACGTTAGAGTGTAATTAAGATAGAGTACGAAATACTTCAATAAGTGTTTGAAATACAATTAAGATACTATTTATCCTTAAACGCAAAAGTCATCAGTCACTGGTCAATGCGGCGAGTCGCCGCTATGTGACATAAATCACCTAAACCCCGCGTACTACACAAGCTGTCCCTGTCTGATACAAGTCATCCAACACAAGTCCCAAAAAGATAACAAAGAGATGCCACATAACTCAACTAAGTATATGTGACCCAGAACAAAGCAAACTTCTAGCGGGTCCCTGCTCGGCGAGGTCAGAATTCGGCGTTACCGCGTCGAGGCACACATAATAGAACCTTCACTCGCCAATGATTAGTACACGCGGGGCAAGATCTCTAAATGGGGACTTCCAAGAGGGGCCAATTTCCGGGTCAAGTCCGAGGGACTCAAGAAATTTCCACTGAACAAGCAAGATAATGGAAAGACGAGACACAGAAAGTTTGAGAGGGAGATCCAAAATATGTAATTAGAGTATTGAGTAGAAAATACCATAAATGTATTTTAAATAGAGTACAAATACACAAAACAAAAAGTATTGAGCAGAGTACCAAACTACCGCAAATTGTATTTAAAATACAGTGTTTTAAATACAATACTCCAAATATGTACAAGTCTGAAGGGAACTCAACTAAATCGGCACTTCTTAGCATGAGGGCTCCAAACCGTTATTTTTTGGGGTTCGGTTCAAGTTCCGGTTCAAGGTCATCGGTTCGGTTCGGGTTCAGCGCAACAAAAATAACGGTTTGAACCGATATTAATCGTTTCGAACCGGTTTACGTGTGCTATGCTAATCAGTGTACCACATGCGAGAGGTAACACCAGGTTCCGAGATGGCTTACTCCTCCTCCCTTCCTCTACACCCTCGCCTCTACACTTCATACCTACAAAGAACCATGCAATTCTTATTCCGTTCTTGAGTTTAATAAACTTTCCTTTAACAACCATGCATTTCACAGAAGATCATTATTTACTGTACCGAAAAGTGCTGGGAAATGGCATACTCCAGTGCAAAAAGCTATCGCCAATTAGAGAGGTCGCGTCTCTTGGTTCGGCGGTCGGCATCTATAGCTGGTGCCAGAGCGCGATGCTCTATACCAAGCTCTGGACCACACGCCAATCTCTTTCCCGTGGTAGCTAGTTCGTGGATGTAACTGTGAACCATTAAAATTTAAAGACTGATATTAAACGGTAGGTTAAAGTTAGGTAAGGTAAAGTTACGTCCCCTTCACACTGCGACGCTGAATGAAAGGAAGCAGCCGAGGCAACAATGCAAAGTGTAGCCGTCGTGTAGTGCATCATTCTTCTTTTTTTTTTTACACCTCGAGTAACAAAAATGTTCAGGGATATCCTGAACCTTTTGGAGATGAGGCTGTAAGAGGTGTGTGGACTTACCATTTCTGGGTTTATCAATTTGTTATATCCGCTCTATGAATTCGGCAAGATTCCGAGCCATGCAGGGAGCACTGGTAGGCGGCAGTCGAGTAGGAAGGTGCAGGCGTTTTTGCCGTCGGCCGAACCCGTTACCGTATAATATTTTTTCGGTTCAGTTCCCGTTCGTTCCAGGGGAGAGAAAAAAAATGTTTTCGGTTCGGTTCGGGTCCGCCAAAAATAACGTGTTCTTTTTTTTGTTTTTGTTTTTTTGCGGTTTTCGATTACGGTTCAGTTCCGGTTTCGACCCCTGCTTAGCATTAAGATGTCCTGAATGGTTCCGAGAACGGTGACAAACTCTTTGATTGTTCATTGATATCCTGAATGCATTACGCTCCTACTTGATAAGCTGCTACACTCCGGTATTCGGGTCGTGACCAATACTACTAATAAAAACAATAATAATAATTCACGGCGGGTTTCACGTCAGTTCAGGCAGGTAGGTCCTATCGACCACCTGGATTTTCATTACTTCTTATATTTAGAAGCTCATGATGACCAACAGCGGTAAAATGAATAATTTCTACGGAATAGTTTTTGCGCAAAAAAAAAAATCGAGGAAATCCGACCCTGAATTCGAGTGTTTCAGTTTTGCCGTGCAGTTTTGCTGTTTTTCACGCGTATATCTCCCGAATCTTAAACGTTACTGCAGTGATATTTTTTTATGCTTTAGTATGCCTGCAGGCCAGCAGTCCGAGCGCAAATTTTGGCGCGCAGGAGCAACGCCCTCTGATATAAAAAATGGTGAACATGCTCTCTCGTGCAGTATTGCTCCAACTTCGACGCGTGATTTCTGTGACTGTAGATATTCCTCACTACCATATTTGTTATCACTTCACTCAGCTTTTAATGCTCTTTCATCTGATATATATATCGCATGTATACCCCTACAGGTATCTGTTGAAACAGGCAAATGTTAAGGTATATTTCGGAAAAACACGGATTTTGAGCGTCCGTTTCCCGAAAAGGCCCCTTTTTATTTCATTTACATTTTGACAGGACATGGCCCCATGTTAGACCTTTCATCTTACGAAAAAAAAATCTGCTTCAAAAGGCGTACACTGGCGATTAGCGCGTTAAAACGCGGCCCTAGTCTGCGTGCGTACGTGTCGGAGCCCGGCTGCCGGTACCGCGGGATGGCGGGCCTCGTGTCGATGCTCCCTTTGTTTGGGCAATGTTGTTTGGCCTTAGCCGTGCCTGAGCTATTTGTCGGCAAACTTTTGACGTCCTGCTGAAGAAATAATTCACGCCTGGGAGTTAGTTATTTCCAACAAAGCATCTGAATGAAATCCTACGTTGCCGTAAAGCCGTATATTTCAATGGCTAGGTCAAACTCAATGGTCAGCGAAGGTAAAACCTCGCTCTTGCAAGCTCCGTAAACGGTGATACCAGTACTGTACAAATAAATATCGAGTTAGGAATTGCTTTTTCCAGGGTTCCCGCAAGTTCCTGCAAAGCTTGCTTTACTTGATTTTACGATATTTTTAAGTTATGCAGAGGGCTTTTAGCACAAAACGCGTGTTCTGTGCTTAACTTGCAGCAGTACATTTATTCTCAGAGCTATTGAAGTGGGCGGGTTCTCGTATTTGTCATAGTTACATTAGAGACTTTCAGAGCAGAGCCATACGGGAGACGCACCTAATGCACTTCGATTTCGCTCAAAACTGGACAGTAGCCATGCCTAGCGAAATACAAGCGTGCCACTGGGGGAAACAGATTTTTATATTCACATGTGCGCTAACAGCTGCCACGGAAACGCACAGTTTTCGTGTGGTGAGCGAAGACTTGTGTTACGATTCAGCACAGTCACTATTAGCTTCCATAGCTATTGAAGAATGGCTTGACGAGAATGTTCCCCTTGCAGCTAACGATTTACGTGTCAGATGGAGCGGCGAGCCATTTTAAAAATCGGCATAAGCTCTATGAGCTCTCCAAATCTACTTTTGCGAGCGCGACATGGCTGTTCAGGAACAGGCCACGACAAAAGTGCGTGTGACAGGATCGGTGGAATAATCAAGCATCCCCACGACACCTAACTTGCGTTCGCTCGAGCAAGACGTCATCTTAGAGTCACAAGGTATGATAACGTGCTTGCCAAAACACCTAACGCGCGTCCATTTACTCCATGTACGGGCTGAGGACGTGGCTTCTTTTAGAATGCACAAGAAAAAAAGAATTGCTAAACGTATACCGCATCAAAGCGGCATACAAGGTTCGCATGTGTGGCAAAGCAAGACATTGGAAAGTCGAGGCCGAGAACCGTGGACAGTGAATGCAGAAGAGTAACGTTTTCATAGAAACTGAGTGAAATCATTTGTCGCTGTCATTGCAAAATATTGCTTATTCGCAGTCTTGTAAATATATGGACATAAACTACCACTTTGGAATACACAAAGTTGTCCCCTTCTTGTACGAGATCGACAGGAGGCCCGCCTTCCCGCGGTACCAGCAGCCGGGCTCCGGCACGTACGCACACTGACTAGGGCCGCGTTTTAACGCGCTAATCGTCAGTGTACGTCTTTTAAAGGAGAATTTTTTTTCACGTAAGATGAACGGTCTAACATCGGGCCATGTCGTGGCAAAATACAAATGAAATAAAAAGGGGCTTTCGAGAAACGGACGCTCAAAATCCTTGTTTTTTCGAAATATGCCTTAACATTTGCCTGTTTCAGCAGATACCTGTAGGGGGTATACGCGCGATATATATATATATCAGATGAAAGAGCATTAAAAGTTGAGTTAAGCGATACCAAATATGATAGTGAGGAATATCTACAGTCAGAGAAACCACGCATCGAAGTTGGAACAATGCTGCACGAGAGAGCATGTTCACCATTTTTTATATCACAGAGCGTTGCTCCTGCGTGCCAAAATTTGCGCTCGGACTGCTGGGCTGTAGGCATACTAAAGCATAAAAAATTTTCACTGCGGTATCTTTTATGACTCGGGAGATATACGCGTGCAAACGCGGCAAAACGGAAACACTCGAATTCAGGGCAATGGATTTTTTTGCGCGAAAACTATTCCGTAGAAATGATTCATTTTACCGCTGTTGGTCATCATGTACGATGAGCTTCTAAATAAATAAAAAAAAAATAATGAAAATCCAGGAGGTCGAGGGGACCTCCCTGCCTGAACTGACGTGAAACCGGCCTCACCACTATCATGGAAGGGAGTTGGGAGAAAAAAGCACAAAGGACTTGACAAAGGTCCCAACCCCCCGGCAGCATCATAAACACATCAATAATAAACATATTTACAAGGATATGTACAAGTCATACAGTACAATCCAAAAAGAAACAGTCCGCAACAAATACGCTGCACCAGCTCCCGAGGCATTGTGGTTAGGGTGGCCGCTTTCCACGCCGAGACTGGGAGGTGGCACGGGTTCGAATCCTGTCACTGCGGCTCTGCTGTCTAAGGTTTTCCCTGGGTTTTCAGAAGACTTTCCAAACGAATGTCGGCACAGTTGCCCTTAAAGTCGTCGTCCCAGGAAGCATACTAACCCCTCTGTCCCTTACTCCTTCCTGCTGTTCTCTCTCCATCTGTCCACGTGTGTACGCCGCTCATAGCCACAGTTGCTTCGCGGCGCTAACACGAAAAAAAAACGCTGCAGTTACAGACCAGTCAAGGCACAATCGCTTCAAACAAAATACATATTACAAGTAGATATTTTACGTTATAAGTACAATTAGATGTACGCTGCAGTTACGGACTAGTCATAGTACAGTCCTTTCAAGCGATATAGCCCCAGACATATCCAGATGAGTTCATTGTAAGTCAAGATTGAGATAGTAATGAAACAAATGCGCTTTCGTTAATAAGCATATAGCTCGTTATTGCTGTTGAGCAACTTAACTGTAGTATATTGTAATGTTTGATGGCCATATGATGTGCTAAATTGTGTTATCTCGTAACATATTGGGTGACGATAATTGTACGTGTGGCTGTTATAATGTAGATCGATCTTAGAAAATCTGTGAGGTTGTTTTTTACGGCTCTTTTATAAGTTACTGAGAGCCTGTGGCTGTACAAGTTGTGGATTTTAATTATTTTGTGCCGAGCATACTTTCCCGCGGACATGATGAATGTGGGCATCCCATGATAACGCGTCAGACACATAAACGCCCAGTATTTGAACTGCGTCAATGATTTTAGGGATAGCGCCGTTCAAACATATGTCGATTGGTATACTGACACCCGACGATTTCCGTGCCTAAATATGACCACCTAAATCTCCTGAGTAGCTATCTTTCCGGACAATGTCAATATGAAGTCGTTAATGGTGTGCCTTCTGATATGATAAGTGTTGCTTCTGGTGTACCGCAGGGCTCCATTTTACGACCCACGCTGTTCCTTCTTTTCGTGAACGATATTGTCAGTATCCCGAAGGTGGGAAGCTTCGTGCGGTATGCTGATGACACTAACATTTTCATCTCATGGCCATACAAAACAGTTAGAAATACAAATTAACGCGGTAACAAGAGCGCTTGGGTTGTGGTTAGACGCAAAAAAAAAAGTTTGTGTTCATGGCTCGCAATAAACAAGTTTCTTACGCAACAGTGGTTGTATTCACTGGCGACAGAACCTGCGTTCCACACATGTGAAGTTTCTAGGAGTTGTATTTGACGAACATCTTTGTCGGAGTGAGCATATACGCATCGTTAGAACCGATGCAAAAGCAGCTGATATTTTATGAGTGCTGTTAGGAACTTTTCTCCCACTCAAGTTATGTACCTGCTGTATTATGCAATTTATCATATACTGTGTTATGGTTTGCCAGTATATAGGGTACAGTAACGCTTTCGTACGAGCCTCAATTAAAAAAAAAAGTGCTGTACGCGCCATTGCAAATGTTAGTAACTATAGATCGACACGTCCGCTGTTTCATGATCACAAAATATTGAAAATGACAACGATCTTTGAGCACAAACAGCTAATTGCGATTTTTATTGGTCTTCGAAACAATCGGGACTCCTTTTTTCAATCGTGTACGTTATGTAGCTATACTGTTCCCTATTTTTTCTTCTGAAGCCTTTTACAGCTGTTGTTGCTTCGTTTATGGTGAACTTCTGCCTTATGTGGCAGCACCTCAGAAACAAAAAATCGCAGGACGGTTATGGTTGTGTAACGCGGATTTCAGTGACAGCACCGTCGGCATTATGTCGTCATTTTAACCGTTCAATTCTAATCGAAGCAGCGCATGGAAAGTCAACGGCAGCACTGTGAGATCATTCTTGAACCACAAGCGATCGCACACCGAGCAACTGTTCCCAAATGGGTTCTCCCAGAATTGCCTAGAGAAGCACTTCGTGGCTCCTTCGGCTTTCGCTTCACTCTGACGCCTCTTTGGCTCCGCTTCGGCGGCACGTATTGCAGGGTCTTGTCACTGAGTCCGTCTCGCCTCTGCTTCGACGGCACACACTGCAGGACTTTGCGTTACACAGGGTCTTTGCGTCTATTTCGCAGAATTACTAGTTGTTCCTTTTTCTTTCTTTTTTTACTCAAGAGCCACGCTGACATTGTCCTCCTCGTCGTCGTTTGATGTAATGTATGGCAAGAGCAGACTCCGAATGTTTAGAGTACGCTGGACAGGAGTCACACTGGTTATACATTATACACGAGCATCCCGTCATACATGTATGACGAACATGTATAACAAACATCCCTTAAACATGTATGATCATGCATGTGCTGGTCACACTGCTTATACACAGGAAAAACATGTTTTAAAACGGGTGTGTATAACCAGTGTGACCGTGCCGTCATACAAGCAAGCGCTCTGACTATGTTTGACAACATGTTGTCAAACACACGACGATGTATTTGGGCACTGCCGAAAAACTGTGATGGACAAGTTGGATAAACGGGCGTATTTCGCCACGACAGTTTTCGTTCGCACGAGTCAGTGTCAACGACATCGTGATGTGCGTGAGTTATTTTGCACGAGTAACTTGTAAGTCAGAGACAGTGACATTGTGTTGCACGTACGTTCAAAATGGTGAGCTCTTTGCCTGCGCACATGGAGCATGAGACATCGAAAATCAGCAAGTGCAGAGTGAAAAATTTGGAACCCGAGAAAAGGACAGAGGAGGGACGACACGACACGTTCTCGGGTTCCAAATTTTTCACCATGTACCAGCCGGCCTGCACCCTTGCCCTTTTGCCAGCAAGTGGAGTCCCATCTTCGTCGTCTTCGTACATTTTGAATTGCGATGTCGGCGAATGGAAAGTATATAAACTCCTCGGTTGGTTACTGTGACACTGACCTTTGCCATACATCAGGGTTTAAGCCACTCCCACTTTCCTCCAGTTATGTTGTATAACCAGTGTGACCGATGTTTGAGCAACACATGTTCGCGACTATGTATAATCATACAAGCGTTTAGACCAAACGATGTTGCCAAACAAGAATTGTATAACCAGTGTGACCGAGCATTATACATACGCCATACACGTTTGAAGACATGTTGTTATACCTGTTTAGAGCACGTGTATAACCAGTGTTACTCCGGCCCGAAGAAGTCAAGTGCGGGAGCGCCCTTTGGCAACGGGCGGAATGGTGGGCGTCTGCAAGTCGTGGACAGCCTGTGATGATGTTATGAACTGGTAGTGTTCGTACAGCCAGTAACGCAACACCGTGCTCCACGCGGCATGGTAGCGTCAACACTCACGCTTGTAAGCCAAATCCGTCGTGTTTACCGGTGACTTTTCGCTTAGTACATTGCGATGCGAACGTGAAGCAGACGAACTCGGAGGCAATCGCCCGCGAAGCGTTCCCATGCGTGTGCCTTGCTCACGCCATCATGGTGTTACTATCGCTGGGGCTTCCATAGTTGCAGAGGCAGTGCGAATCATTAAAACTCGTTTGTTTTTATGCGAGCTGTTTTCGGAGAAATTTAGTCAAGTAGACTGTGAAGCGGTGCCAAACATTACCCTATTGGACGTACACATGTTTCCGGCTACGATAGTCCCTGTAAGGTGTAACACACATTTCGGCCTTTCGGCCCGTTGGCACAAGCTTATATCCACAATAATGTCTTCATTTTCGGAGGAGTTGCTGGACACGACTCTTTTTGTAATTTGCCGATCTCTATTCTTTTTGTCATTCTAGTGTTTTACTTAGACGTCCGTTATGGGTGATGGCTCATTATATCTCTGCAGTGTGGGCGGAAATATCTTGAATGGGTTTCCTGCGTGGAAAGGGATGTTCGCTCCACTGAATAAGGAAATGAAAAGGGGGTGGCGTTGCGAAGTGCGCTCTACATTTCTACGTTTATGTGCAACGGTTGGGGCCTGGAGTTGTGCCGCTACAACTCGAAAATCGTGTCAAATACAGAATTATTGGCTTTGGCAAAAGTCGACTATTCGCACAGGCCTAGTTGTTGTTGCTGTGGTAGAGTGGTAGGGTTGTGGCTGGGGTAGCGTCAGTAGTCTTACCTTAGTTCCTTCCTTTTTTTGGGGGGGGGGAGAGGGGGACTCGAATTGAATGAATCACAACAATGAAACCACACAGGCAGCGATGGGAGCCCCTTACTGGACTGACCACCATCTCAACACCTTTTGCAATGGCAATCATACAAGTGGACGAAGGCAAAGCGCGAGATTTCCTCTGTCTTCTGTCCCACAGCTGTAATATGTAGCGTTCCTATACTAATGAAGGAACTCCGACAAGTGTTAACCATCCGTTCCCGATGAGAACGTCCTAAAAAGAAGCTTTATTCCACTTCCTCTTCCTCTGCTTTTCCTTCTCTCTATCCTCGTCTACATAATATACTGACGGTTTGCAAATAAGACAATTTATTATTACAAAATGCGAGAGTATTGAACTACGGGACGCCATCAAAGCCGTAGGCGTGGGCCTTCCCCGGACTTTTCCAGGTGGGGGAGGGGGCAGAGATTTTCTTAGGGGCACAGCATTCAACAAATAGACGCTAAACAATAGAATGACGGCACTTGTAACACAGCCGATCTGGCGGTGGCGGGTAGGGTTAAGATTATGGCAACATCTGAGCATAAATCATGACGACCACTGTGCACAAAAGGGCAATTTCCAAAAGTGATCTTGGTGCTCCAGGGGACCCTTAAGCCCCAACCGCATGGAGCGTATTTTACAACTGAAATGGACGAGCGTTGTCTCTGCCGAACAACGCGGAACGTCAGCGGAGCTCTTCCAACCGCATGCGAAGGATTCTCGCCGGGCGCGGTTGACATGGTGACGCGTCGACTGCTTGCTGTGGACGCGGTGGATGCATGTACGTACATACTACTTGCATTGTAGCTATACTGACGAAAACACGCTATGTCATCTGCTCCTACTTTCGTAAAACGTCGAGCAGTCAAGATGTGCGTCCCGTTGTGTGCACCCGCGTATGCCCTGGGCGCTTCCGGCCTGTTTCCAGCTGGTCATGCTGCCAGTTGCTTGCTTTGTAATATTAAGTAATCACGGCAACATAATCAAGCTAAGGATACATGACAGTGGCGATAATGCGCTGGGAGCACGCGGCGATAAACTGTGACAGCCAACTATTTATTGTTTTCACTTGGAGGTATCCAGTTACATACAAATATCCAAGACGTCAAACTGGGTCTCAGCTAATCAGTCATCGTTAACGCATGAGACCATGTAGAAAGGTGACACACACAAGAAGCGTACTGTCAGAAATGTTTATTGACTCACATACGTATTGTTTAAAAGCTCTCTAACATTTTCTTTCTTTGTCTATTACGCCATCGACGGAAACGGCGTCAATCTTCCCCGCTCTTCTTTTTGGTTCAGTGTTAGCGCCGCGAAGTAGCCATGTATAAGCGGCGTATAGACGTGGACAGATGGCGAGAGGACACACTGTTCTCGGGCTGACGTCGCGTGTACGTCCTTTTCCGCGGGAAGGTCCACTTGCGTGTATCTCATTGCTTTCAGATGCCTACAATAAATCATACCGCTCGAGCTGCCGGAATCTAATGCACGGGTATGGTAAAGTTCTAAGCATATACTACTGTGTGCAACAGACATCAACGAATCGATGCTTGGAGAACGAACTATTCCCTTAAAGGGCACGCAATGTACGCGCTGTGGGTTCTGTGTCAGCACCAATTATCCATGTAAATTAGTTTATGAACCTATTTGTTCAGTTGCGGCGCGGGTAATGTGCTAGAAGGTCTATTGGGCACAACGTGACGTCATACTTCTCAAAACTACAAAGTAAGTCTATGACACTTCCGGGTCACATGGAGAAAAAATTTTTTGGCAGAATATTATGTCAGACGGGTACATTGCAGTGACATACATTAAGTAGGATTCTGATGACCCGAGGTTTAGTCTGTTGTGGCACGTTAAGCATATATTGGGAATTGGATGGTGCAGTCCGAAGATGACATGTGAAGAGACGCGTTTGTTTGTTCTAGCAATTGACAACGTAGTGAAACAGGCGTAGTTTTTGCAGTGTCAGCACGAAAAACCAAAATGCGAAGTACAAACGGTATGCATTCAGTATAATTTGTGTATGTGGAATATCCGTGATTCCTTTCACATGTTCTAGATGTCGTTGGAGAACAGCCCAATGAGTCTGTTGCTTGCTGTTGTGTTCGTCGGGTCAGGTGCCTTGCGAGTATACCGTAAGGGAAGTGCACGTTGTCGTGATATGTGCGTGATGACGAGACTTCTCTTTAGGCTTCCATTTGCTAAGTGTATTTGATCCGGTTCATAAAGTGCTACGATCGCCTTCTCACGCTGTAAATGAAGGAAGCTTACTTACTGCTATCGGCAGTTGCAGACTGCATTAACCGATAACACTGCGCTTCGGACACCAGATAATACGTTCCTGGTATATCTTTCGCTTATTCTGGAATTTGGAACTAACATTCACAAGAGGGGTGCTTATTTACGACGTTATCATGTCACGTGTCGTCTGTGCTTGACGTTGACGGTCCGTGACGTGGCCTGGTTCACGGTTAAAGTGTCACAACGGATTTCATTTCGTATTATAAACCACCCTCGCTCAAAAGACTCAGTAAAATATGATTGCCGGCAATGAATATTACGGGCTTGCGCGGATTTTCGGGAGAAGCCGCAAAACTCAATAGATTAAGGTTCTCTAAAGGTAGATGACGTCATCCAGAATTGACATCTGTCTCCTATAGCAACAGCGCTGTTCCCTCTCTTCACCTAAGACTTTGGGAGTCGTCTTCCAGCAGATGAGATGAGGAGAGGGAAATCGACCTTCGTGGCAGCAATGTTGCCAGACGCATTGCAGGTTGCACATCCTATGACGTCATAGTTCTCAAAACTTCACATACAGAAAAAAATAATTTTGGGAGAATACAGCGTGAAACATGTGCATTACAATGGCACACATTCCGTAAGATTCTGAAGGCACGAGATTTAGTCTCTAGTATATAGTAGCAGTTCAAGTCGACATCATGAAATAATTGACAGAGCTAAAACCAGGCGAAGAGACGAAGACACACACAAGTAGCGCACGAACAACAACTTCATTATTCAAATGAGACACGCTTAAAAGCTTTGAGGAATTCCCTCTCTTTGTCTGGCGGACCAATAGATGCATAACGGTGGTGAGCCGGGCAAGTTGGTATGAATGCATTGAGGTAAACTTAGCTCTGCAAACGATGTTTTTCTGTCTGTTGAAAGTCTAGCACAGTCTTTGTCCTCTCCCCTGTCTTCCCTCGTTTGCAGTGTTAGTTTACCTCGATGCAGTAATGCATTCCTTACACAACCCTACACCCTTTCTGCAATCAAAAATGCTTCCCAGATTTCCATCTGGGAAATGGCATGTCAATGCATCTATTGGCCTGTCAGACAAAGAGACGGAGATCCTCAAAGCTTTTAAGTGTGCCCTACGTGAATAATTAGGTTGTTGTTAGTGCGCTATTTGTTTCCTCATACAACGGCATGTAATGTATGCAATGATCCCTGCTGGCTCCGTGTCAGTGCCAACTGAGATTTCAGGGATATATCTATTCGGGTCCAAGTAGTGATGTTAGGAAAGTAGGATGCCTTGGATGACCTAGCAGGGAAAAACTGTGTATCAATGTTTTGTTTTTTTCTTTTTTTTATCCACTATAACTCATTCTAGGGATTTCAACGTTCTGGCGGAGGTTTCCACCTCGTTCAGAACAAAGTGGTTCACAAACGTTTGCAATCGCTTTTAAGATTTTGAAAGTCATAGTCGCTACGTCAAAAAGCGGGTGAGGGTTCTTCATATATGCCAGTCGAAAGGTATACATGTGCCTTGTACCAGTTACAGAAGAATATGTGGTCACGTTCAGGATGTGTGATATCATCCTGCTGGGTCTTCGAGGTGTCTTTTGTCGCGGATTCCGTGTAGTGGTACGGGAAACACGGTGGCACACGTGAAATGGGGAAGTGCTGTACGAGATAAGTGCTCGAATTTCTTATCGTTCTAAGTGCACCTGGGATTTCGGAACGACTCAGTGGAATTGTAGATTCAACATGACTGGAGTTTTTCTCGACATCGATTCGAACAGAGCTCTGACTGTACAACAGAAATCAGTTATCATTAATGGACTTCCCGGGGTGCTTAGAGTGTAGAGATACTGGTCTATTTGTTGCGTCAGAACGGATTTTCTCGAGTCAATTTCTCACATAAATTTTTCTCTGAATTTGTATTGCGCTTGAATGAGGTAGATAACACGATAATAATTGTAGTCAAAGTCCACATTCACTTTGGTTATGATATTCGAAGGTTCCTATTTGAGTGTTTGGGGGCATTGCGTTACTCTGCATGGCTGGTACCTTTTTGGAGAGTATCTGGGTTGACTTACCTTCGGGTTTACTAAGGTGTCCTGCAGCTTACCTGTATCGATTCGGGGAGCACCCCTCTCTTGCCTTGAGACCGCAGAACATTGTACATTGTTATATCTTGGAATGTTACTACCAAATTTAAAGGTAAGGTTACGGAAGGTGTCCAGTAAAATGCAGGCTAAAGCGGTGTGCACAATCTCAAACTGCAATGTCTAAATCAACATGAACCTTGACGACAATTTCTGTAAAATTTTCTACGCCATGCACTGTAATTCCCCCCCAGCAGAGTACATTGGTCACCCAAAGGCATCCAGAATCAGGTTAACCATCGTTCTAACGTAACTAAAAGAGCGAATCTCCCCGGTTTTGTACCACTCTAAGGTCACTCGAAGCACGACAAGGTCACTCGAAGACGTCTTTCAGTCACATCATTTACACCCATGATGAAAAGCGACAACAAGTACACGGGTAACCATGAATGAGAGAACCGATGTCGAGAACAACACGAATCTTATTTAGTCTACAAATTCGATTTTTATTAACCAAGACGACCCGGATGCACCTTGAACAACAAGGAATTTTGGGCACTTAGCTCGTGTTGTACTTCCTTATTTTCTTTATTTTTCTTTCCAGGTGATCACCATGTACCCTACACCACCAAACGGAATCCTTCGTTGAGAACCCTTTACAACAGCGTCGATGTCTTCCCAAGAATGACGTTGTTGCTTAGAGACCGGACACAATTTTACAATGTCTGATTGTGAGACGTGAGGCAGAGAGGAAAATGGATGAGTCACTTATAGGGTCTGTAAAGTTGTGTCAACCCCTGCTTTTCAGCTGTCATTTCATTTCAAAGTGACGTTGAGGTCAGGTCACGGTCGTGTCTCGGAATATAGGAGCCCGGTTTTCTTTTTTCTTTTTTTTTTTTAATACAGCTACATTGGTCGCAGAGCGGCTGTTGACATGCATCCAGAAAAAGAAAAGGCTTGTGAAAAATGTGTTGTCGAGAAACTCAGTCATTGCCACGTGAAGTCAAGGCTTCGGAGGCACCGCGAATGCGATACCCTTCTTGCAAGATGTGTGTCAATGTGTTTTTGATTATGAACCATTTAAGTGCTTTTGTAAATTCGTGTTTGCCTGACACTGTTTTGGTGGCTACACATGTTGATGATCTGATATTTATGTCTCGTTCCCGCTCCTGCTTGGTAGAACTGCAACGTGTGGCTCGTGAATCGGCCCCCGAATTAACATTTACGGAAGAGCATCCTACCGACGGGAAGTTGAAGTTTTTAGATTTGACCTTACACTTCAAAGGTGGGTTATGCTGGGAATATGGTGCATCAAGTAAAAAAACCCTGCTACCAAGAAGGAGTTTCCATTCTAAGTTGGTGAAAAATAGTTTGATCAATTCCTTGATAACCAGTGCATTGACCAAATCTTGCTCGCATTTTGTTTTTAGTGCTCTCAAGCTACAGACTGCCAAATTACAAAGAGCAGGATATGAGTTTAAGCTAATACAGCACAATCTACTTGCTCAGTTTCAAGCTCGCCTGAAACGCTTAATGGGAGAAAATGAGAAAAACAAGAAAATTGCTGTAGTTCCGTACTACCACAGGATTTCACATAATTTGAAGGCTATGCGAATCAGATGGGGGTCCGTCTCCTCTTTAGGAACAACGTCAGGTTAGATCGTTTAACGCCTTTTTCAAAACCAGAGTCTGCCTGTAATGTTGAACACAGAACCATCAAGTTTGTTCCTAATGCAAAAAATGTTGTATATAGAATCCCGTTAGCTTGTGGCTTTGTATACATAGGTCAAACTTCTCAATGCGTTGACCAAAGGTTGGGCCAGCATAAAAACAGCCCAGATTCAAATTTGTCGGATCATCTAAGAATCTGTAATAATTGTCAACCGCTATGGTCCCAGACGGCGGTGCTGGCGTGGGAACCAGACAGGCGAAAACGTCTTTTGAGAGAAGCGTTGGCCATACAGGGTGTGGGCAATTGTATTAGTGTGCCGTCTGTATGTATCCACCCGGCCTTCAAGCGCCTCCTTTGACCTCCTTCAACCTCCTTCAACCTCCTTCAACTCATTTTATCCTCAATTCCCTATTCCCCTCTCTGTCGTCCCTCGCACCGTCTAGATGTTCATGAAGTTCGTTGTTATCAATTAAACGTCTTGCTGTTTTTGAGCCTTCGTGTTTGTGTTTGTTTACGTGTCTTGCCCATCGCTCAGGCTTGCCTATCATGGAATATATCCACCAGCTAGCCTGCATTTACGCCATTCTGTCGAGAACCATAGTTGCATCGCGCGAAAAACGTAAGGAGACTGAATAAGCTAATCGAAATTCAAATGCTCATGCCTTATCGTAAACAGACATCTGATCCAGTAGACGTGTACGGTTGGACTCCTCAATGTTCGAAACACTTTGTGGCTTTATTCGACAACAAGGTGCCCAGCAAGTGTGCTCTAGCTTTACAATCGAGGAGAAAATCTTACCACCTCGCGTGGATGAGTGGTTAGCGTGCTGGCCATGTCACGTCGAGACTGGGAGGTACTCGGGTTCGAATCTCTGAGCCGGCTATGCTGTCTGCGGTTTTCCCTGGGTTTTCCGCAGACGTATGTATAGTTATATGTATAGTTCCCTTAGAAGTCGGCCCAGGACCCACATTCCTCAGGGCGTCAGTCGTGACGAACGGCGAGTCCTTTCACCACCACCACCGGAGCAGATCTTAACTTACATGAAACTAACACAACGCTAGTTAGGTGTTGTGACACTATATGCTATACAGGGCGTTCGTTTTCATTCGTTAGAGTAACCTAACGATTTTTTTTTATCTAAAAATTTGTGAAAACATTTTCCCATCAAAATAGACTCAATTTTTGCGGGTGAGTTATACGGGTAGACGGGACATCCTCTCGAAGAAAGCATGTAACTACAATAATGCCTATTTACTTAAAATTCTTTTATTCTTTAATTAGGCACTTTGAGGCAAAACTGAAATTGGGCTACATGATATTGCATATCCTCGTTGAAACCGATCCCACTTTTTTAACTTCCTGACACGAGCACGTACATAGAAATATCCATCGCCAGTTCTGTATTTTATACCTCATATCTCTACCAGCAATGGGGTGGAGTATCGCCTCTGGCGATGAACCTCCCCACTCTCCTTCTGAAAATAAAGTTGTTGTTGTTCCATCGCCAAATATTACTATGCAGGTTAGATGAAAAAAAAGCCTCGCGTATCCAGTGCGCATCGGGATATGACCTTCACCGTCGGCGGCAGATCAGCACAGACACCAGTCTCCATCGCTCCAAACCACGTAGCCGTGGGAACATACATGGGTGCTGGCCACTCTGCGCTCTGGATGCTCGGTTTTGTTTTCGGCTCATCATTTGCATGGCGAGATTAGGTGACGGATACTTCAACATATTTGGTCGTTTCAAGGTTCTTAAAATATTGAATGCCTTTTAACGAGAATTTTTCTCATTTTCTCAAGTAGTTCACGCTTTCATGAGAGATACTTTGCGTAACAGAAGTGTGTTTCACGTGTTCAAAAGATAGGTGTCCGAGGCGGCTTCCATTAAAGGGGCCGTAAACAGGCCACCAAACATTTCTGAAATTATGATACCCCATGAAAGAACACAGCTCATAATACCCAAATATACATTTTGTTCGGCTCGTGCCAGCTCATTGACCCGTATAACTGCTTTCAAAGATGAGTAACCAGCGAGCCTCTCTCCACAACGCATACGTCACATGGCTACGTAGCGTTTTGCCGTCCAATCGGGGGGCCGAGCTGCGCACATGACGTTTCAAATTACCAGCCAATAAACATACTTCGTTATCAGCTGTGAGTCGGAACGCTCAGTTTGTTTGTGTGAAACGACGTTTTGCGTTCCGTGGTTCCGAAATTCAACGTCATGACATCTTCAACATCTCCGGCTGGCGTAAACGTCAACAGCTGGGCTGCTGGGCTGGTTCCTCCCAGTCACGACGTGACATGGCCAGCACGCTATCCACTGTACCACGCGAGCTGGTGACGCGATGCCGCGTGGCTCAAACCAAAGTAATGCAGCCCAGTTGTCGGAACCATTCGAAGATGACGAAGATGTTTCATAGCGCACCTACCTAAGATTCCGGAACTGTAGTCCCGGATATTCATTCGCGCTCGTGGTGTGCTGCGTGCTACTGCCCAGAAAACGTAGTGCGCGTATGATACCTAAATTAAACGCATTTCTTTCTCAGTTTGAGGCTCTAACTGTTTAGACTTTGAATAGAAGAGGATTCACGTTCATCTAGTCCAATCCCGCATTTGAAATAAAATCGTACGTGGAACACTCAATCGTAACTGGTGGGGAAAGCGCTACGTCAAAATGACGTAAAGTTAGAGCGTGGGGCGGAGCTAAAATGCGAAAGAGTGCAGTGAATATTTCATCCGTATGCAAGCGCCTTTTGTTTTTGAGCGTTAGTAATTGCAAGGAGTTTTCACGGCCTAAGTTCCAATAATATAACACAAAGAAATGTGCACCTTTTGTACCTGTTTACGGCCCCTTTAAGGAAGGGTATTCAGGAAATGCACGTACTGTCTTGGCCACTGTTAACCAATCTCTCCTTTCCGTGGCCTCGCTCTGATAACCGTCCAACTACCGTAGAACAGTGCAAATAGCAATAGACCGGTCCACTATCACTTTGGGGGCGGTCGATTGCGGGTGCGGTACCGTTTATTGACAACACCTGTAAGAACAACAGCCCAAGCCAAATGAAAGAAGCCCCAGGAAATCAAACGACGTAAACAACGAGATTTGGCCGAGGCAGACCAACAATTAGGGACGACACAGACTCTTTTCTCTGAGTTGCTTGCATTCCCAGGAAATCATTCACGCAAGTCCCATATAAGCAGTCTTCTTTCATTGCTCTTCAGTCGTTCTTTTTTTTTCCACGTGTTCGCAACAAGTGATACTATGCCAGCACCCGGCCATCCCCAAAATAACAATCGACCGGTCTATTGCTGCTGTCGCCGTTACCCCGATAGTCGAGCGCTTATCGGAGCGAGGCCACGGAAACGGGAGATTAGTTAACAGTGGCCACGACAGTACCACCGCGAATGGCCCCGATTTACGGTATAAACGTAACGCTGGGACACTGATGCTGGAGCAGATCTACTCATCCTCAGGGGGTCAGTTTTTATGAAGTACGGAGTTTAGGTGAGGCGGGATATGAAACCACATACTGTATAAGTGGTTAAAGTCGCGGGCTCAATAATTCCCGAATTTGTGAGAAGCCAGGATCAGACAATTATTCGCGGAACCTTAAATTCGCGGTACCGCGGTGCGTCGACAATGGCCCTCCACCTTGAACTTTTTGGAAGAAGCTAATAAAAGGTATCACAACTGGGCAACTCGTGCAGTTTGTCTTCCTTCTGAGCAGTTCTGACTGAAAGTGCTGCGATTAGGGGTCCTACTCGACTTGTATCTCTGCCATTGCCCGAACTGCCGTGTCTCCCGTCATTCTTGTCATCGCATCGAGCAGGTGCGATTGGCGCTCGATAGTGATGCGACAACTTTTACAAATACAATTACTCTGCGCGTGGCAGAGTGTATACACGCTTGCTGGATGATCCAGGCTTACGATCAACTGGAATCACGGGACGCCTACATCTCCGCGGGATTCGTACGGGAAGGCGGGACTACTGTCTTTATTTGCAGCGGCGAACAGAACACTTTGCGAGACAATGCAGTGTAATAGCGTAAGAAACCCCGTGTGCATAAGTTGCCTCCGCGTCCTGGGTCAAATTTCTTATATATTTCGTACACGTGTTTTTCTGTCTTGGTTCGAATATTTCGCGGGACTTCAAATTCGCGAAAAAAAGGGCGTTCGCGAATTTCGCGAAAACTAGGTCCTCGCAAAAATTACTACTTATACACTAATTTGATTGTATGTACGCGTGAATCCCGTGTGCTCTGTGTCCTGGGTATCGATCTATCGAACTAAGTTAATTAATAATTAGTCTATTAGCTTTTGTTATTTTTAAACAAAAAATTAAGGGATGATCAATTTTGGATCATTACACAATTCATTACATCACTGACTCATTAGTTAGTCATCCAATAAATTACTCACTCGATGAAAAAATTGTCTGATTTGGAATTATTTAACTACATAGTTACTAAATAACTAGCTATCGCGTAGTCAGTTGCGCATAATCAGTCGGAGCATTCATTGATGCGTTGATTGATGGGTAGATGCAGTTTCATACGATACCGCATACATTACCTCCGACGGAGTTTTAACCATGTGCGCTCTCAGAAGCCGCTAAGGAGGTTATTTATGCCGTCTGTGAGTTTCATTGCGGAGACGGAAACACTGGCGACGGATCATGGCTGCGAGGAGCTCATCAATGATATGGCGTTTTAACAACAATTTGTACAGTGAATTCTGCCGTAACCTTTCCTGTTCTGGGCCTCACGACATCGGTCTTCATGTTCCTTTCAGGGAGGCCATGGAAGTCAGACTCTCATATTATGCGCCTACGTGAAATACGTCAATCGCCCCAAACAGCGCCGCGATGACGGAACCTTGGGGACACCGTGAATGGCAGTCGGCTGCCGAAATTGAACAAAGTCTTATCAGTGTGTGCAGCAGGATGACACAAATGGTACAGGCTGCTTTACGTAGCATGCTGCCTTTAAGTAAACTTATGAGCTATTTGTCTCGATAATATGGCCTAGCAGTGCCGATATTGATGGGTGGCAACGAAAGAGCTCGTGGGAAAATGACAACAGGCCTTACTTTAACCGAACCTTCACTGTGTCAAAAGTAAGCCATGATATTGCAATTTAAGTTCCATGCGTGTCTTCCGTGCGGCTATACGACGCCAATACACATCATTGTGGTTGTCTGCGAAGGCACGCATTTAATTTTGCAGCGAGGCCACTATGTCAATCAACTGTTAGCCCAAATTCGTGATTGGCCCACTAGATGCTCTAAAGAGCAGTGAAGATCATTTTAACTAGCAGTCCCCAAAACTTAGCTCGGACCGGCTACGAACGATTCAATCCATTGATTGGTTGAGGTGATGGTGATGGTGACGAAAACCGGCTTGCCGTCGTTGGTTGAGAGAAACACTGTCTGCTACACAGGGAGCGAACTGGAGGAAAAAAAAAAACAATAGAGAAGCGGAAAGGTGCCGGCCCCGATTGGAGCGCGGTTACTCTTTTGACCGTGATGACATCAGCGGTGACGTTTTCCCTCCTCCTGCTGCTCGTTACGTCCAGTTGAGCGGAAACGCTCGCGTTGATGTTCGGGTGCGTTTTTTTTTTTCTTTCTAAGAAACATATTGCATACAAAATATTTTTTGTGTGTTTATAGTCAAATGAAGTCACACCCTTTCATAATGCGTCAGAAACAGAAAATCTTTGAGATTGCTTTCTGGGGCCTGATCTTCAACTTGTAGTTATCCCATAACGCGGGTTAAATGCGTCACTTCGGCCCGTGATTCGCCACGATCTCTTGCGAGCCAACGAAAGCGGCTTTGGAGCGCGCCAACTTTAAATATAACTATAACGATCGCCATGTGAGAGTTCAAGATTCGGACCCTGGGCTCCTTAAGGACTAGTGATGGCGCGAACAAACTGCGAATGGAGACCGCAGTTGTTCGAAGAAAACTCGTCTCCACAAAAAATACAAAAAATCGAAGGAGGTTCGAAACTTTCGCGCGCGCACTACGTCCACATACAGGGTGTCCCAGCTAAGTGTATACAGAATTTTAAAAAATATATATAACACTTTTTCCAAGATGAAATCAATTGCAATATAGCATATGCTGAAGGGCACTCCCTAGAAGGGCATTAGCAAAGTCCAAAGGCAATGTCTTAATTAACTTTCATTAATTAACTTGGTAATTATAAAAGCTACAAAGTTGTCGCAATGAAAACATCTGTTCCTTTCGGTCACCTGATGTCGTAGCCATTTCCAGAACGAAAATCCGTTCGATAGATCGCCCGCAAAAAATTCGTGAAGGAACGCCATTTTTTTCTTTATTTTGTTCATTGCGCTTCTAAGAAGACGCGTCTTTCCTTCATCCCCAATGTGAGAGGGAGAAAGAGCACACTATCACCTCTCGCGTCCTGGAAAAAGATTAAAAGGAAACAGAACATGCAACCCAAGATAAGACCAGTTCCGATAGAGTCACCCGATACATTTGTTTTTGTTTTGTTTCCGCAAGTTAAAGCTCATCTTCGACGCATGAGGCGGCACTGTGCCCCTTCCCCCTCACACGTTGGGGATGAAGGAAATACGCGTCTGGGAAGATGCGCAATGAACAAAATAAAGAAAAAATGGCGTTCCTTCACTAATTTTTTGCGGCCGATCTGTGGAACGGATATTTGTTCTGAAAACGGCTACGATATCAGGTGACCGAACAGATGTTCTCATTGGGACAACTTTGTAGCTTTTATAATTAACAAGTTAATTAATGAAAGTTAATTAAGACATTGCCTTTGGACTTTACTAACGCCCTCCTAGGGAGTGCCCTTCAGCATACGCTATATTGCAATTGATTTGATCTTGGAAAAAGTGTTATATATATATTTCAAAAATCTGTATACACTTAGCTGGGACACCCTGTATGCTCCACTTAGGAGATATGCAAAATGTAGGGCGCCATCTTCGGTACATACTACTGTCTACGCCGGCCATCTTGGTTAGGACGAGAACCGCGAAGGAGGCTCAAGGCGTGAAGCATTCAAAACATACACACTGCGGTACAAACGACATTTTTAGACAATACGCATGTTTAACGCAGCATAATGGTCATCCGGTTGTTCAACAAACAACGTGACGTTCAAGTATCGAACAACAACTAGCAATGAACATCGCGTGTCTGCAAGCACACGCGCGAAGCACATGCACCGTGTCCCTTCTAACTTCGTCAGTAGCACAGTCCCTCGTGCATGCTGAGTCTAATAGAATAGTTAGGAAGCAAGCGAGCTGGTGATATAGTTCCATACTGAAGCACCCCTCGTCTCGGGGTTCTTTTGCTGATTTTACTTTATCTGATGTAAACGTCTCATCCTTCTTCTTCTCAGTTGCAATACGATTCATGTACTTTGAAGGCATTGCGACACTGGTAAAGCGTGGACTGAGTGGATCGAGAGGAAGTCGTCATCGACGCACGTAGGTTCCAAACGTCTCATCCGACAGCAGTGGTAACAGGCTCAAATCATTTCTCCACATGTCATAGTCTCAAGAGGGAAAACGTCCCCCTTCCATTGGGCTTCGGTTTCACATTCTTCTTCCATCGCCCACTTGACTTAATCAACATGGCCGACAAAGTCCATTGTTGCCAGATGTCTAGCAATTTTCATGTCCCCTATTGCAAAAAAAAAGAGAAAAAAAAACGTTAAAAAAATAAAATAGGGATAAATAAAATGGCGTCAAGTGGAAATTCTCCAAGCGTCACTCCATTCAGTCGCGGGCATAAATTTCCAACAAGTTCTCGCACTGAGAAAGTTATTCGTACTTTGTCCGTACTGAGTGTAATTCATAACGTTTAGTCCTCGGGTGTTGCTACAAAGCAGTTTCCTTTTATATGCCCACTTTCGTGTTATAACTCGGAAAAACATGAAGACAATGACATCATGAATAGAAGGAACGCAATGCAGTACCACAAACATGGAACTGTATTTACTTTGTCCATCAACGCCTTAATCGGAAATGGCAGCGAACTGTGTGAACCTGTTCGAATGTTTCAAAAAGTTCGAAGGTTCGCCAGACTATGCGAACCCCAAGGTTCCCAAGTCCCTACTTCACAGAGATTTTTAGGTTACTCATATCGATTTCCGCGACTCCCGCGACAGAAGGTTAGCACGTCTTCAAGTCGTGTTCATGAGGTTCGTCATGTCGTAAGGGCTCGTCATCTGCGACGTAGGTATGTGAAAAAGGCAAAGCAGGGATCGCTGGCGGAAGCACGAGGTGAGACCGCAGAAGTTGACTATTGTTTTACACTAGTACGCTGGCCTTAGCGACGATTGTTTGTTGTTCATCCGAAGGTCCTTTAGTGTGTACCCTGAAATGCTGATGTTCTCGCATCACCGTGTCGTTCTGTGACGTGGTGCTTCCACTTTTTTTCTCTCTCTTTTTGCTGTTTTTGCTGTTTTTGAGCACCAGCCTCGGTGGTTTAGTTGGTAGCTTGTCCGCCTACTGATCCCAAGATTGTGCGGGATCCATCCCAGCGTCGGACGGCAGTAACTTGGTACACTCTAAATCGTTTTACACCTTAAAGGGTGTAAATCAAAATGTTAATGGCGCACACCTTTTAAAGTGTATTTTGACACCCTCATGGCAATTGGGGTGTAAAGGGTGTAACGCCGAATAAAACTGCTGGGTTCGTGGCAATATGCTGGTAACTGTATTCACAATTGCCAGCATATTGTATATAATCACATTGAGGTCCATATATGTATGCACAACAAGGTGATTAAATATGTGTGCAAACATGCACAGCCGACAAACAGACAACCATGTGTGGCATGGCGGCTGTGCATGGCAATGAAGCATGGCAGCTGTATATAGCTTTTCGTGAAATTGTAGACCTTCTCATGAGCAAGCACCTCCCCCATATGCATGTTCATTACTTAGAACGTTGCATTTATTCGTTTCTTCAAGGCTTTGCAGTGTTGTACCCACAAATATCTAACCCCTGTAAAATGCATTACATTGTTCATCATCCGCAACTCATCAGGGTGTTTGGTCCTCTCCTAGCTGAATGGTGTACGCGTTTCGAAGGGAAACACTAGCATTTTAAAGATGTCGCTAGAAAAATTCGAAATTTTGAGAACATAACCCTTTCATTAGCAAGAAGACGTCTATTTTATCACATGTATGTGTGGTCGCAGCCCTTCATCAGAAATGCCACATCTACTGATGGTTCCCACGAGATACTACTTCAATATGCCCCAGAAGCAATTCAGAGTTACATTCATGACCGTGATATCCACGCAGAATCCATAGTCTATGTGAAAAGTGCAGTTGATAATGATAACACATTTGCTGTTGGCTGTATTGTTGCCAAAGAATCTTCCGAGGAGGACTTACCCGTGTTCGTTGAGATTGCTGGCATATATGTTATTAACTCGGATACCATTTTTCTCATACAAACATTAACTGCAGTTGAGTATGATGAGCACTATCACATTGTGACGCTCTTTGTTTTTAGTGCCTTGAGACTTCGCTTTTGGTGCCAAGCTAGGTGATGATGTTCTCATTTATTCTTTCAAAGTGTTTCAAAGCGTCGAGGTTAGTGTAGTCTCCCTTTCTTTTATTAATAACGCGTCCTGGAGTAGCCAGTCCCGAGTGGCTCGAGACTACCATCTCCATTTTTTCTTTTAAAATCAATCAATCAATCAATCAGCACTATCATGTATTTGTTCTGTCTTGCAATGAGGAGCAACGCGTTTTAAAGAATTTATGCACTATCTCAACAGAACTTCTAAATCTGCATACATTATCAGATGGTAGACTTGTTGTAAATCCACGCCATGCACTTTTGTAATGTAACTTCCCGTTGCCCGTTGTTGTATATATTTACTTTTGTTCATGTGAACGAAAATAAACATACTCCCTCTATACACCCAGGCGACACACTTATCGCCATATTTCACCTGAGGGTGTAGTACACCATTGTTACACCGTCAGGAACTTCCAAAACAAAGTTGTAGGGTGTGAAAGGGGTGTGATCTTTGTTAATACACCTATTTTACACCTTTAAAGGTGTGAAACGATTTAGAGTGTAGCAGGGTGCAAGCCTATTGCGTGCCGAGCTTTTGGCGCACGTTAAAGAATCCTCAGGTGCTGGTGGGCTTGTACTTCCCTGGCGACTGCCTGCCGAGTGGGCGCAATTAATCCACAGACTGACCACTCGGTCTGGCGTCGCTCACGATTGCAATTGTCTCGAGACGTATATTCATTAATTATTATTGTTAATATTTTGGGGGAAAGCCGGGTCAGAGACAATAGTAGAAGGGATATTGTTCAGGAGAACCTCTCCCCGCTCATGTAGAGCACTCAACGACGAATGAAGAGTTACCCACGGTAAAACACACTAACTTAGACACACAAACATAATTCCAAGACAATCTCTTTGGAGGAGGGAGGGGGCAGGTCCTCACAACAGCGACCAACCTATCTCCTTTTTTTGCCTCCCCCTCTTTTGTGTGCCTTATTTGCAAAACTGAACTTGTAGGCTGCTCTATACGTGTACATGTATATTTGGGCTTACTGGTAGTAGAAAGGTAGAAGATCCAGCGAACTGACGAGGAAGCGCTACAGGAAAGGCCTCAGGACGACAACCGCCGATATTTCTAACAGTTAGATCTTTAGCTGACCATCCTCTTCATCATTATCATGTCATGGAAATCCAGAAGAACACTCTGTCGAAATATCGGTGGCTCTCGTCCTGAGGATCTCCTCACAGATTCACTGGATTTTCTACATTTCTGTGTTATGGAGAGAGGGTGAAAATTGGACGCATCGTGCTCGCTGTAATTGACACTATAGTAGTGCTCTTGATTTCAATGAATGTCAACCGACAAGCAGTGAGAACAGAGGTCGTTACGCATCAGTTGTTCTGGCACAGGTACTTAAAAACCCATTTGTGTTGTTCCCTTATTAGTTTTCTCCAGGACAATGGAACCTTCCTCCACCCTAAAAAAAAGAAAAGAGAAAAAAAGTGGTTTTAACAATGGGAAGCCGTGACTTCACGCTTTCACGAAGCGTTCGGCCGCGTGCGACGTAGTTGCGAGGAGCCATATACTGACGTGCTAAAGTACAGTTTTTGGTAATCGATTGCAGTCGTTTTTGTTTACTTTGGGGGGGGGGGGGGTATGTTTAATGCTGACAGCGTGGTTTAAGGAAGGTACGTCGATGATTCCCAATTAATCGAGCCGCAGTATGTCGATCCTCACGAGAACTGTGCCCGAAACATTACTAATCGGTGGCTTCATCTCCGCGTTACTCGTATGGGGGAAAGGGTCTATGTAGTAGATGAGGATAAGTAAAAATAGGTTATACAGAGAGGTTATTCATGTGAAACAAGCTTGTCTTTTCGGCATATCCGTTTTTTGCTCATGTACGCCTATGTTTGTTTAGGATAACCTCTAAGCCCGTATTTGGCTTTACATGCATACTTGAAGAACGTGACAACACACGAGAACGTACTGCACAGAGACAGCGTTCTTGGCTCATTTCAAACGTGCAATAGTGAGAACGGCGAACTTTGAAGAAGTGTCTGTCGTGGCATAAAGTGTTTGCCCGTTCATTTCACTCTACTATGTAGTTTCTAACAACACGATAATTTCCGTATTGAGAAAACTGCCACAGGGCTACCTAGACTCGACGGAAAACGGCGGACCTGTGACGTCGTCGTCGAAGCTAATCGAAGTGTCTGATTGGCCGCTGGCGTTTGCTGGTCACGTGAGCTTTGCGACGAGTGCGACGTTCCCTTCCTCGCCACGTGTTTTTAGCTGTGCTGCCATTCAACGACAGACAGCCTTGAATTGAGCCTTTGCAACATCCGCCGAACGATGCTGGACAAATGGCACGGAACGCCACTCGAGGTCGAGGTCGCCACGCGTCTGTTAAAACCTCAAGCAACGAGCGAAATAATCTGTTGCGCGGGTCTAGGACATTTCGGTCTTTGGACACTTCCGTGCACACTCTTGGTTTCAAAAACCGCTCCTCCATTTTAGGTTTCTGGGTGCATGGATATTTCAACTGGTATAGGTACGTTTCTGCACAGGACATTTTTGTAGCAAAAACGTTCCCAGGATATCATTGCAACATTTCCCAATATACCTGTGTCTGATGACAACGGCCTCGACCCCCAATGAGAAACTTGTGGCTGTGAGTTTTGGAAATAGAACAATTTATTTTTGAGATCATTGCTGACGGTGATGTGGTGAATGAAATAATGAGCCCCTTCACAATAAGGCTCGAAGTCCTATATAGTGTCCAAACAGGTCAAAAGAGCTTTGAGGGCAGAGCGTTGGTGCGCTGGATTTGGCCATGGAGCAAGCAATCTTGATAGAAAGAGGAGGGTAAGAGTCCAGCTGATTAAGAGACCCGGAGAGTGCGGTTCGGGAATGTTGACAGCGTGGGCAATGAAGAAGAATGTGTTCTAGATCTTTTCGAGCAGCACAGTGACAGCATCTGGGAGAGTGAACTTGTCGCAAGCTGCAACGCCAGTGAGCTGCAAAAGCCACATCGAGTCGCATTCGATGAATTAAGGCAGCATCTTGACGAGAGGTGTTTCGTGGCATGCGCAAAGCGACCGTTGGATCAACTCTGGTCAGCCTAGATGGTGGGAGAATGTCAGTTGTTCATCGGTGGGAAACCCGTGTTTCACTAGACGTCGAAGAATAGAACGACAGTCTCCTATCAACAGCGCAATGCTCGTCCGCCTCCGAGATGAGAGAGCCGCTTCTGCGGGGCTGTCGGCTTGTTCATTCCTCACGACACCACAATGGGCGGGAACCCACTGGAGAACCAGCCTGTGCACTGCTTCGTACACAAGGTGGTAAGCCATTAACGCATCCGTCACTAGGGATGCAGATGATTTTCAATAGCTTGCAGTGCAGATTTTGAGTCAGTGGACACTGCCCATTCCCGCGGGGTAAAATTAACGATGTGCTACAGAAAGAAAAGGATGACATAGAGTTCCGCAACTGTTGACGAGGTTGTATGTGAAAGGCGTCGTCCTTGAACTATGCCTTCGGATAGTATTACGAATGCAGAGGCAGACTTGCCATTTCTGGATGTGCCACCTGTATATGCTGCTTCAGACGTAGAAAGCAGAAGAAGGACGTAGAAAACTTTTCGTCTAGCAGACCATAAAAGTGAGCTCGGCGGACTTTAGGGGGACTACATGATAGGCAAGCCTGAGCGATTGGCAAGACACGTAACCAATTAACACAACACGAAGGCTCAAATCCTTGCCCTTCGCTCAGGCTTGCCTATCGTGGAGTTTATCCACCAGCTAGCTTGCATCTACGCCATTCTAACTTGAGGGGGAACCTGATATCTTTGTTTCAGAAGGTTCGGAAGACTTACGAAGGTGGGCGGTACTGGCAAAGACCAGGGGACTTCTGGCGGTGTTACGTCCTTAGCTACGAAACCAGTGAGACCTGGTGTGTCCTCTGCGCCACTAGATAGATGTCGCTTACAGGGCTGTATCGAATAGCGGGTGACGGGGAATGTGCAGACGAAAACGGAGGAAGCGCCGAGCCGTTCCACGTTCACGTAAATTGAACCTCAATCGGAAGTTCACCATCTTCGCCCAGGACTTGCAGAGTTTCAGCCAATCTTTGAACTCCAGGGCAGTGATGAAGGCTTCGATAAAACAGGGTACGAAGGGTATTTAATGATGTTCTGAGAATCCTCTGCAGGATTGGAAGGCTGTAAAACACAGTCGCCCTCAGCCGTGTGAACTGCTAGAAGGGAGCGCTGATCACAGTCCCATCCTGAGCCAAGAAAGATGTTGAATTGCAGGGAGCCATCGCTGCACTTCGGTTTCAAGTTGCTTAATGTGGCGAGACCAGCGCAGATCCGAGTCCATGACCACGCCAAGGAAGCTATGGAAACGTACAGGCTCAAACTTCTTGGCACCAACTAAAAGAGGGAAATTTGTCATAGCCTTGCGTGTGTAAGGGAGCAAGACACACTTTTCGGGCTAAAGGTCCATCCGAAGTTGCGTGAGGTACATTATTTAAAGACAGCTGCAAGCGGCGTTGAATGGCAAGTCGGGATTTTCCTACTGTCCAAAGGACAACGTCATCTCCGTACACAGAGAACGCCACTTTTCGAATGGAAATGGATTGTGGAAATAGTACGAGAACGATGATAAAAGAAGCTCTGGTATCAAAGGATATCACCATTTTTTGCTCAAAATCGATCCTGTTGTGGCTGAACACCTTTGTAGACGCGAAGACACGTAACTACTTTTTCTTTCTGCGTTTTGTTTTTCCTTTTCTATAATCAAACTCAACTACTTTCTTTTTTGTGTGCATTGGATGACTGCAGTTCGAATCGCAGTTCGCGAGCAATGCTTGGGAGTCGTCTGCCAAGCGCTTTGCCCTGTCTATTAACGCTCTCAACTATGCTGGAGTAACTGCGGCCTGAAGCTGAACAACGATATTACTTTCCTTGCGTGGTATTTTCACAGCGGAACTGCTGAGTTTCCTCGGCCAGCAACGACCTTCCATCGCAGCTGTGAACTGCCGCCAGTGAGCAACACATATTGCGTGTAAATAGACAGATGTGGCGATGAACGTGAAATGTATTAGCTGAACGCTTACATTGCCCCATGGCAATGACAGGCCTCGTTTTATTAGGCCGTGTTCTGGATTTTCGTAATCAAACACTGACATGACCGTAAAACAAAAAGCGAAAGTCAGTGAGTCAGCTGCATCACGCCTGTGACATAAATCAGTCTAGTGTATGTCCTCTACTGCAGCTTAACTGAACGCTGTTCTTATCCACTCTTGTATGCTTCGTGCAATGGTATGTACACTTTTACGTGCTGTGGGTCTTAGCTTGGTAAAATAACTGCGTTGTTGTTTCTTGTGCTGTTGTTGGTCATAATTCCTTTCGCGTGCAGCAACAACAATACACATCCGTATACACGTTTATGTCTGCGTTTGATGCCCTGACACAGTGCAGAAGCGTCCACTGATCCTCGAGGTGTTGGAATTTCGTAGCGAATGTGGCAACCGTACTTGCTGACTTTCTGGGCTTTGTCCTTTTTGGCGAGCATGTTAGGGGGTGTTGTGAAGTCTGTACGATGGTTTGACGATGGTGTAGGGTGCCGGGAAAATCCCGCAGTGATTATCTCCCCGAGATAGACATGTTGAGGGACTTGGGTGCCTTCAGTTGTACTACTGAGGAGCAGATCGAGCATATTTCTGAGAGGCGAAGAAGGTTCAGCCTTGGACGTCATGCTACGTGCACTACCTATGGTCAATTGAAGCACTGTGAAGTAGAAATTGAGAGGGGTCACGATGTCTTCTGTATCCGCGCCTGCTTGTACCCATGCCTCTGTGATTGACTGATGTTTCATCTTCGCAACTTCGCCGCTTGCACAGAGACTGGACAAGACTTGCAATTGCTATGGTACAAGATGCACAGTCTCGTTTTAGCAGGAAGCTTCGTCAATAAAAGATATCTTACGAATACTGTCCACAGTACTGTCTATCCATGATGGAAAATAACCACAATAGGACAGCTATTTTCACTGATGGATCCACGGCAGCAGCTGGGTCCGCGTCCTGCTTTGTTGTTCCCGAACAGAACAGGGAAGGAATGTCTCGTCTATCCCACAGATCATCCTCAACAGCGGCAGCAATAGTCGCCATACTACTCGCTCTTCAATATGTGGTTGCATACCAGTCTGCAGCGTAGTGGGTCAAGGCTGTACTACAAGCAATAATATTCATGCAGAATGGGTATATGGTACCCGTAGTCTACGACACTCTGACAGTGTACATGCAACCCAGAGATGCTGGCCATGGCATCATACTTTCAGTGGATTCCTGGACACTCAGGCATACGGGTGAATGAAGCGGCTGATGAAGTAGCGGATCTAGAACATCTGACCTCATCAAAACATGTATTGGCGTACGCCAAAGCCGATGTGCAAGACATACAGACGTCTCTTACAGAGACTATGACAAGACGGCAGTGGCTACAAGGCGACGGAAACTCCTCGTTGCTTTATTTAGTTGACCAAGATTTGAAATTTAGAGTTCCGTCCACCTTACCTCGATCTATCCAGACGCTCTTGCACAGGTTCCGTCTCAACATCAACATCATCCCGCCAATACGCTGTATTCGTGCCGTACTGTACTTCAGTGTGCATGTGCATTCGCACATATTAGCTTTCGTGGAAACGGAAGAAATAATAGCGAGTTTTAGTGCATCGCGAGCATTAAACAAAAACGATACGATGAAGATAGTTGTGATATCCAAGCTCAGCAATGTAATGTCACCCGCCTCAACGAAACGCTGCGATTGGCTTATCGTATTTTCGGAACCGTTATCGTGAACAGCTTCCGATATACAGTCGGACCTCGTTTTACGAACCCTCGATATACGAATTCCCTCAACTTACGAACGGCTCCACGGGGAACCAAACTTTTTCCGTGTATTTTGACCTCGTTTTACGAACCCTCGATATCCGAACTATGAACGGATTATTAGGGAACGGACCCAAAGTAGCCAAGCCATTCTGACCTCGATATACGAACGGACGTTATGAACGTACAGAGGACTGGCCAATGGACCAGAGGATAATGAGTTCCTCAGTACTTGCTGCCAAGGTCAAACATACAATGTCCCAATGCCACTACGTTCAACAAACATGATTCACCATTTCCTGAAAGAATTATTCCGGCGTTTACAGCCGAACGGTTGTGAGTTTGGACCAGGTCTCCAAGATGGAAACATCTTGCCATTCCAAGAGAAGGCGTTCAGTCCTGAAAGCCGGTGACAAGCGTGATATTTGCCGTTGGAAACAGTCTCATCCGCGCGCGATACGGTACTTTGAGGACCGGGTGGATGAGTCAAGTGTCAGACTTCTGTCATCTCTTCTGAACAGGATAGACCCTGCCGAAAGTATGGTGCAAAGCAGAATTACGCAGTATTTTCAAAAATAAAACTTATTCAAATCAATTTCCCGTGGTTTTGTGAGGTATTTGTGCACTGCACACCTCGGACCTCGATTTACGAATACCTCGATTTACGAACGATTTTCTGAGAAACGAAGGGTGTTCGTAATGCGAGGTTTGACTGTACTAGAACTCCCTATTAGCGAGTTTTACTGTATCGGAAGAACTCTGCGGAAACGATAAGATAAAGGAAGATATCAAGCTCAAAGTGATGCTTCCCACTTCAACGTTACACCAGCTCGTTTGTATACTTTTCCTGTCTTCATGAATCAGATGTAGGAGCAGAACTGCAATGAGTTATGACGCAATGCTAAGAGGATAACGCGCTGTGGGGTTTGGCGTGAAGGAGCAGTCGTCCGATGTGAAAGTGAAGGAACCAGGAGCACGCAGTTGGTCCCTCAGTGAGTTTGTACGTAATACTTCGCAGGTATGAGTCAGATGTAGGAGCAGAACTCCAGTGAGAAGGTCCCACAACACTGCAACTGAACCTTCCGCCTGCATATCCTTGGGCCATACATGCGCCGGAGCCGTGAACACAATGCGACTATTGAATTACTGCGGCCAGGAGCACCAGAGTAACACTATCGCATAAATATAAGTGTTGATACGATTTACAGAGCGGGTGCGTTTCAGCGTGTCAAGTTCACAATCAAACTCACTCGAATGTCATGCCTTGCCGGTGGCAGGCACCTCGAGCGATTGATCCATAAATCACACTATTGTATTTAATTTTTTTCCCCGCTTATTTTGAGAGCCAAAGATTTTAATGATATGAAGTATCCACCTGAAACCTGTGGGTATGACGACAGACCTAATCCGATTTACTGCAACGCATAGACAACGGCCACCAACACATAGGAGGTGAGTTCAATCTGCCGGAGGGGGCCGGGGCGCAACCCCATTTTCAGTGGCGGATCCAAGGGGGGGGGGGTGCGGTTGTGTGATCGCCCCCCCCCCCCACAAGAAACACACAAAAGAAACGTTAGTTTATACATTGGATTTCCTTCTCCCCTTGCCCCACTACGCGCTCCGTGAAGGAAACCTTCCCCGCCCCCACCCCCCAAACTCAGGGTCTGAGTTCGCCTCTGACACAGAGGTCGGGCAACGTGTCGAGGATTCTGTGTGGTGACGTTGTAAGGCGAAGTTTTATAGGGTTTTCATGTTCACTCGCATGAAACAGGCCATTCTTAGGATATCCCTGGGAATGTTTATCTTAAGTGTCAGCTGTGTAGGGTTCTCGGAATGGGCCTGGCCCCCTGGGAAAGTTCCGGTGGGGGGATGAGCGTCTCGAGACCGTCAAGTACGGTGCCCGTTGCTCTGAACCGTTGCGGCGCCTGATAGAAAAATGATGGAAGCACATAAAAACTGCCTCATGGCCACAGTTTCGTTTGTGCCATAAAACACCAAATCATTGGCGACAAAACAAATTAATTGATCATGCAGTACAAAAAAACTTACTTTACTACTTACAACATTTTTGTGCACTGTACTTTATGGTTTATTTGAAGCATAATCATATCAGTACTAAACTAAATTAAACGTAGGTCGCACTGATGCGACCAGCTGTTTCATTCAGCTTGATGTGTGAAAGCATTGAGGTGATCAAATACT
Organism: Ornithodoros turicata; assembly: GCF_037126465.1. Lineage (NCBI taxonomy): Eukaryota > Metazoa > Arthropoda > Arachnida > Ixodida > Argasidae > Ornithodoros > Ornithodoros turicata. The sequence continues at coordinate 52,288,766 of NC_088204.1, forward strand.
GTGGGCTAGCTTTGGGTATATACCCATAAACTTTAAAAACTATGTTTCTTTCGTTTTTTCTGAACGACTCCGACATAATATGATAAGTCAACAGATACTTCCTTTGTGATCGAGAGCATTGAAAGATGGTGCAATGGTGCTCTGGTGCAATGGTGGGTGCGCTATCTGGTGCGCCTTAGTCAGTGATGTTCGCCCGAGTTGCGGGGCCCGGTGCGGGAGCATGGGGGGGGGGGGGACTCAGGCACGCGAGCACTCGGCGCCTATGCTCCAACATTGGCAGTCCAAGAACCTCCATTGTTCATGTCGGCAGGCCCACGCCACGACGAAACAAAACGTCGCTCTCCCGTCTGCGATTAAACACTTCTCGGCCCACGGCTACCGTGACTCTATCTATCGTCAGAGAATTTCCGTCCAAGGAATTTCTAAGGAGGTAGCTCAATAATGCTATCGCGTTAAGATTGAATCGCGTTGCAATTGTGAACTGAAATATGTGAACAGCAAATAATGCACGTAACACAACAGATAAACAAAACAATCAAAGATGTAGCAGAGCAGTGCCAATTTGATTTTGGACAATTAGGCGTTGTTGTAGAATAAGCAAGAAATGAAATATTGCCAAAGGGGACGTGTATGGGAAGGGGACCTATTCCCTTCTGGGCTCTTTCTTATCCACACTACAGTTTACGCAGTCGGCTTATAACATTACGTAAAGCTTTCCCCGTCAGGGTACTTAGCCGTACTCTAGGAAACAGCCATTTATTGCTCGTTAGCACGATGTTTTTGTGGAAAGTGTTCCAGCGAAACAAGAGCTAATGCAACTAAGGGTCTCCCTCCCTCTCTCTCTTTTTCTTTTTTTCTGCTGAGCACAGGCTAAGTAGGATGTAAAAGAAATGGGAGCGCGGGTTGTAGAAAGCTTACCAGTCAAGTAGAGAAGTCAAAAAGCAAATGATGCGCCTGGAAGTGAAAACGTGCCATTTCAGATTAAGCAAGAGGCGCACGTGAGCGCCACACTCTCCGTTGTAGTTTTTCTTTCGACCGGTACACTTCACGAGGTGACGCGATTCGCATTAGGGGAACAGCCTCAACATTGGTGGTTTCTGCAGGTATTGTAGGGGAACCACCACCTAATGGGTAACCGTTCGTAACATTCTTGAGGTCAGATGGTGACGGCGTTGATTTTGGGCTGGGATAGTACAAGCCCAACTGAGGACGACTGGCCATGTGCTTCACTGACCACTTCGTCGTAGTCCTCGTCTGTGTGGCAGGGCCAGATGGTCATCCACAGTATGTAATGTCCGTGTACGCGGAAATGCATTTGACCATGCATGTGGAAATGTTGCCTGTTTCGTGTGATTTTCGTTGGAGCTGAATGAACTTGGTGGAAAGCACCTGGAGATCCTTTATCTAACGCAGAGATGTATTTAGTTTTTCTGGTATGCTACATAGTTATATGGTAGCAATATTCGTAAAATGCGTTACCGTGATATTCTTTTGAGTGCATGAGAAATCCCTACTCACCTGCAATTACATCAGGTAGCAAGCCGTACGTTTCCTCAGTTAAGTTGATCATAGCACGCGGTGTGGAAAACAAATACCATCGAGCCACACATGTACAAGATACTAGCACTTTAAATAGGACGGCAAACCAAAAATTCTGATATTTCGGAAATAACGCGGAACCGAAGTACTCAGAGTTCTGAATGAAATACGCAGGAAAGTATTTCAGATAGAAGACACTTGAATATCGGCACTGAACACTACATATACGGATTTAAAAATTCAGCTTCGCAACCGTGCATTATAGGCAGTGTGTACATGAGGCATGAAGGGATGAGAGCTCTAAGAGAGTGTGAACTGCTAATAACGAGACTTGACTTGATAATTTAACTCTAATTTTTAATCGTTATTTTAAAATGTATGTTCAATTGTACTTATATAGAACGGGACAATGTCGTCTCGTCTCTGTCACGTGACTGTATTTACTTTGTGAGCCGGGTATTAAGTGATTAATGCTTAAAGTTTAATTGCAGTGACTTTTTAAACACAACGAAAACAACAAAACTGTATTCCTGTTGTGTAAATAGCACGAAATCAAGAAATATTTTCTGATTCGAATTATGAATAGTTTGTGCCGAAACACACACAAAATATATCTACACATGGAGCGCTCGATATGTCGGATACTATATACAGCGGTCACCCATTATAGTCGTGTTTCATTTATTTTCTATGTTTCCTCAGATCCAGGGATATGTTACCTACACCCACTGTTTGTTAAGCTGCTATAGTTCAGCAATGGTGCAAATTAGATATTTGGAACGTTGTAGTGGCTGAGGCAATTAAACACAAAGGACAAAGATTAATGACGTAATATATATTTGGGGTTGTAGGATTGAATACATAATCCTAACTCATACTCCATGAAATTCTCATTTGGAACACACGAACTTGGATGCCAACCTCGGCCACTCTTTTCTGGTAGCGAGTGGACGATCAGCTTCGCCGAGGCACAGCCTTCCGGGAAAATTTGCAGCGCTCATTTTGGCCCAATCACATTTTGTCGCTGGAGCGGCAAAGATGTTGTGGTTCCACAGGATGGAAAACACTTCCCGTTGGCTTTAAAGCGATAACTTCTTCGCTTCGCCTTTTGCAGCTTTGAATCTGCATCTGTGGCACCAAGACGATCCAGCTACTTATCTGACGTAAAGTTTTTCTCGAAAGTATCTTATACCCACGTGTGGTTTGTTTCCCGCCGTTCAAGTAACTTACACTTACCACCGTCAAACTCCCGAGAGGAGTTGTCCCGTTCTGCAATTAATCGATGCACGGAACAATAAGGAAAAGTCGTCATGTAATCCATCACAAAACAATATGCCTCAGCTACTTTTCTTGTGGACTAGAGTCACTAGTGTTATTCTCGAAAGATCTCTCTGCTGATATGATGTGCAGTGTTTTGACAGTCTCGTATGTACGGACATCATTTTCTTATTTGTTCTGTGTACGATGGCTTATACTTGTGTGCTGTGCACATGTTGTGTATACCGTTGCGCACTGGCATGCTCCATATATATCTTATGAAATGCATTGGGTATTTAGGGGTCTTTAAGTTAAATGCTGCTCCGGCGTTTTCGCGTCTTTGGCCAACTTCACAGGGAGCTCTGCTGACATTTGCCACTTCCTCGCGTGTCGCGAAAGATGCCGCCACCGCGTGGAGCGAAATGGGACCCTTCCTTATCCAGACACGCGAAGAAGTGTAACTTTATTCTAAATTCTGGGACGTCGTCAACCAAAAACTACAGGGGTGAAATACGTGCCCATATAGTCACGCTGGGCTTTAATGGGTTTAAAGCACCTAGGAAAAACTCAGATAAAATGCACAGACAGCCGGTGCCTGGACTCGTACCGGAGTGACGTCCCAGTCTCGGCGTGGAAGGCGACCATCTTGGCCACTAATCCACGGAAGATGGTGGAGAGGAGGTGGTGGCGTAGTCCACGGGATAACGATAACAGGGCCTCTCTTTGATTTTGATTTATTTATTTATTTATTTATTTCCACACTGAGTGCTCACAAACAGCTGTTAGGCCTTTGATAGCGGTGCGCCATACATATGGAAGATGTTAGAAAAACAAATTTAAAGATGCAAACAAACAATCTAATTCCCGAACAAATTTAGCGCTACAGGAACGCAACATAAGCGTTAACAGTTATGCATGAATTGGCATTAAAGATGTCTAGGTGATTGTTTCTCGTGACGTAAAGATTAAAAGTGATCTGCATGCGTGATATTGGGCAGCATTTGTCTGGAACAGTGAGATAAAACGGACACACGGTGCGCGTTTGCCTCGGCTGAGCATGCAAATTTACAAAACTGGAAAGGAAAACAAAGGAAGAGTCAACTGATTCGAGAATAAGCTTGCTTAAGAACATTACGTCGCGGCATAGCCTCCTGTGCTTAAGCGAGTGAATGCAAAGTATGGATAACATAATAACATACGTATAATAGAACCTACGATAATAAAATATATCGTATACCAACCTAAAAAACCTTCTTTGAACGCGTTCTATGACAACAGATACGAATTCTAATTTGCTTCGGACTAGGGAGAAATAAAGTTTCACTATAAAAATAATATTTGAGATTTCTCTAGACACACGATGCACCATTCCAAGTGAGCGCTAGGCAGCGCTACAGATCACCTGGACATGATAACAAAAAGTCAACTGAACATCAAAATGCACGCCCGAATCCCGTACAATTGCAACCGTTGAGATAACTTCACCAGAAAGGACATAATCACGCTCTTTACACTGACGCCTCCACTAATTGTTTTAGTTATCTTTGGGTTGAGCTCCAGACCATTTAAGCGCACCAGTTTATCACAGAGCAAGTATATTTTATAAACGCATACAGTCATTAACATTTTCAATAGGACTGAAGATTTTGATATCATCTGCAAACAAAAGTATACTGGAGTGTTTAACTGCGGCAACTAGATCATTGACGAACACAATTAACAGAAGTGGTCCTAGCACACTTCCTTGTAGTACTTCACAGGACGCTACAAAAAGTCTTGACAAGGCGTCAGAAACTCTGACCATGTTTTGACGTTGTGATAAATAGCTTTCAAGGAACTTGCAAAAGGTAGGGCAAAAACCGTAGAGCGTTAGTTTTAGCAGGAGTAAAGCATGATTCACTTTGTCAAATGCTTTACGCGTGTCAAAATATATAGCATGCACTTGCCCACGGTTATGAACGACTGGGGTAACAACTTGCAAGAAAGTATAGAGGCTTGTTTCAATTGACCTTCCGTTCATGAAACCATGTTGTGATGAGCTTATTTTCTTTTGGACATAGGGATAGAACCGCTCAAGAATTACTGACTCAAAGATTTTTGAAAAACAACTCAGCAGTGACACAGGGTGAAAATTATTGGTTACACGCGAGTCACCACCTTTAATGGATTGGCACGACAACAGAACACTTCCAAGGAATAGGAAACACCCCATGCGATAGTGAGCTGTTAAAAATTTGCCATAAAATTTGAGATAACACGTCAGCACGTCCTTTGACAATAAAAGCAGGAACACCGTCAACCCCAGCAGTGAGCTTCGGCTTTAACCTTCTGATCATGCTTTTCTGATCTCATTTTCTATCTGGGCACAATGTAAAGAGTCGCTAGACTGAATATTGGATTGGCTCCCAGACACTGAATTGTGAATAGCAAGAAGCAAAATAGTCAACAAAAACGTCAGCCACGGCGCGCGGTTCGGAAACGTACACGTAACCGTTCCTGAGAGTGATTATATGGTCATTACTCTGCCTCCCCTTTTTGACATAGCTCCAAATATAGTTAGGATTAGAGCGTAATATTTCCTCGAGATAGTTTACGTACATACACTTACCGCGTTTAAACAACTTCTTGCATAAGGCACGAGCTTGACTAAACATGTGATACCAATAACAGTTACCCGTCTTTTTAAACAGACGATGATAGTGAACGTTCTTCCTCAAGGAGGACTGCAATTCCCAAGAAAACCAAGCGGGATACGTACGTTGACGAGGCATATATTTCGGGATTAACAATTCTGCTTATATGCTTTCTGCAATAATGCTTTCTGTTACCACATCCGTGAGAATGCTGACACAAGATTTCACGGAGTTATTCTGTAGCACTTCGAGCCAGTCACGATCTCGCACATTTTCAAAAAGCGCAAAATGAGATGATGAACACTGTGATTTTGATGAACACTCCGCTGTCTTTTATGAATAGCAAGCCGACGTCTTGCTGGCTCACCTTTTCTGTTTATTTTAATAGCCTTCATATCCCCTCCCCCCATCGCACTTACTTACCACTGTCCCGGGCTGTCAGGTGAAGGAAATACCCTAAACAACAGAACGAAGGTTGTTGCTGACGCGTTGACACAAAACAAGGAGTCAACCTCAAGGACCTGGTGAGGCTAAAGCCGCGGTCCGACCACACAGATGTCGTCCACGGTGGCGGAACTGGTTGGTGTACTGAATCCATAGCGTTAATTGACGCAGTGGAAATAACTGTACTGGATAACCTTCACAGACTCCAATCAAAAGCAGGCTTTACGTGCGTTTCGAAGGGTGCATTTATCAAATGCATTATCGGTTGCTGCTCACCACATGAGCGCTGCGTATGATGCGGCTGTTGCGAAACGGTGCGACCCGAGGCTGCAATGCATCGCGTGCCGGCATTAATGGGAAGTACGCCGTATGGGCAAGGAAGTCCTCCAAAGCCATCTAATGCATACTGTGTAAGGTGCAGTGCCCCGCTGCCTACTACGGGCAAATGGATAACTGTGTGTGTGTGTGTGGGGGGGTATATTTATTAGACGAAAGGGAAAAAACTGGGGAGAGGTCAGCCAAACCGGCTTGCCATTCCACAGAAAATTAATCAACATGAAGAAAGAAGAATAAAATAAATAAAAAAGAAAATAAGAAGAACTGGGAAGTAAAAGATAGGCCAACAAACGGTGAAAGTAGGTGAAAGAAGGACGAGTCAGATTAAACTAAAGGTGACAAAAGAAAAGATGACTAACAAAGAGTGAAAGAATAAAGAGATGGATTACAGAAGATGACCTTAAAAGAAAAGCATGAGGTTAATGCGTTCAGGGTGAGAGTGGAGCACTGAAGAGTCAGATTGCATGACTGGTGTTCACAGGCTGTTTACAACTCTACAAGGTTTGGTAATGTGCACAATAGAGGCGAAGCTGACATATATGCACAATATCTCCGCGCTATTAGGCACACCAAAGGAAGCGGAAGGAAAGCATGCTGTTGTAACCTCACCGGAGAGCTTATTCTGCAGTGTTACTCCCGCAGTGTTCATATTTTTGTTTCGTTATCTGCGCTTTCAACAGGTGATTAATGCAACATGGGCACGATACCTCCGATGCAACGGCAAAACGTAATACATACTATGCCATCGATACATACTACTCGATAGACAAGGTTGATGCAAAGCGTACGATACCATTTTTGTCAACAAATGTTCTGGGCATTTCGTGCCACCAACTTCTAGGCGTTGATTCGATTCATCACCCATAATCGGCACCCACTTGCTGACAGAGGCCTTGAATGCCATTCCTCCATCGGCTTCCATTGAATTCGTCGCACAACGGACATTCAATATTAGGTCTTCAGAATGTGGACTCCCTCTACTGGCACAACGCGTTTGTCTGTGGAGGACAGACGTGTACTATACTCGCTGCCCTGCAGATGATCCTCCGTGCCTATACGAAAACGAAACGGGATGTTCTTTCGTGGGTACCTGTTGACATGAAAGCGAGCAAGAACGTGACAGTCATAGCAAAGAGTCACTGCCATTGATAGTATACTGTACCTGTACTGGAGTAGTGTACTGCTCACCAGTGGTGAATCACCCCAGGTCATAGTCACGATTTATTTTCCTTCTTCCCCAAAACAATCATGGCTTGGAACAACCTCCCCCAGTCTATCGTAGCCAACTCCGACTTTTCAGTTTTTCGCAGCCAGCTAAATGCCAGTTTTGGTATATAATTTCCTTATCATCATCTCATATTTTTAACGCAGAATGATTTCATAATATTGTTTCTTCTTATGTGTTTAATTCCTTCTCCTGTTGTGTATATTTGTTGATGTAACCTCCCCTCACACAATGCCTCCTGAGGGCACGTGAGGTATTGACACACACACAAAAAAAATCTTGTTTTTGTCGTACCTGTACAAATAGTATAGCGTTGTAAGTAGACCGTTGATAACGTCAGCGTGAAGTTACCGTACCTACCGTGACCAATGGCAGTGCGCATGCTCAGAATCTTCTCCCTGTATGGGGAGCGATAGATACGGTACTTCGGAAGCCACGTTATCAACGGTCTACTAACACTCACCAGTATTATGATGAGTACCGTAGTAACTATCAGTGTAGCTGTGTACCGCTGCACACACACACGCATACATGTATACATACATGCATTGGATGATGATGAGGTGGGCGATTCACCGCCGCTGAGGTGGTACACTGCCCTCTTCCGTATTCTGTACCGTTTCGTTTAAGCCATTACAGAGGTAAAATATTTTCACTACAATTTCAGTGCCGCAATGACGACAATCATGTAAATAGTAAACAAAAAAAAAACAACTATGGAGACGTTAATTAATTTCCACTTAGCATGGGAGACGCTGAGACATGAACTAGCAACGCTAATGATGTTTGGCGACAGGCCAGTCTTCCAGCACGTTCACGATGGCGGAAAGGGATTTCCGCAACCTCTACTTTCGAAGGACAGATAAACAGCGGTAGAAAACCGAAATTTTCCGCTGCTCCCGACGGGGTGTTACTTAGCGTGTTGTCGTATAGGACCTCACAGAGAGTCCCCAAGCAGCACAATGCACTGAACGTCCAGTGCAATAGGGGTGGACTGGTAGGTGGAAGGCCTTGAAGAGGCTCGTGAAACTAAAGAGCATTGATAAGACACATACCGTCCACCCCTATTGCACTCGAATTTCAGTACATTGTGTACAGTACGTACAGAACGGAGTGAATGTTCCATGCGCTGCAAATCTCAGTGCAGCACGACGGTCCTGAAAGCCCGTAATGCATAAAATCATAGAATCATGTTTACACGAAATAAACTCTCGCGTACACGATTTGTGTATACCCAATGGTTCCCACAATGTTACCAAACAGAACATTGACATCACTTGTTTGTGGGCCGTGGTATATGTACCCGAAATGTCGTTGTGTCGTTGCATAGTTGTGATCCTGTCCGTGAGTGTTGCAGTTCGGATAGACAATAGACCAAAAATTGTCCAAGCTGTTCAACTCGCCAGCACGTTAAAATCATGAAATGAATTAAGGCCATTACGAATGGCAACCCACGATAGAAATATGTCTAGGTCTCATGTTTTCATCATCAGGGTCGACAATTTCTTTGACACTTTTTTCGACAATTTTTCGACGGTCGACAATTTTTTCTCTATACAGAGTCGCATCAAGGTTGCGTCGGAACTCCTGCGGCCGATGATGGAGACAAACACTTCAACTGCGATGGGAAAAGGGTGCAGGCCAGCTGGTACATGGTGAAAAAATGGAAATGGTGAAAGAATGGAAGGGACAGAGGAGGGACGACACGACACGTTCGTGTCGTGTCGTCCTTTCTCTGTCTCTTTCTCGGGTTCCATTTTTTCACTTCGACAGCGAGAAATGTTCCACATTATACCAGCTTGTTCGGGAAAAGTGAACAAGAAACGGTTGCCTAAACGTGCCTACTGCAGGGAAGCACTAATTGCTTAAACAGGAAAACAGCAAGGAGGTCACCTTAGAAGTACTCGTAAAGCACAGTCGGAGCACGATCATGCCTCAACGTATTCGAGGCAGCATCCCTCGTATGTCGGACAAATCTGGGTAGTGGCGCACATCTTTTGTGCGGGGTCATCCGCACCCTTGGGAAGGCAGGTTCGTTAACACGACTAAGGCAGTGGCTGAGGAAGGAGTACATGGCCGTGCGATCGTCAGTGGTTAACTTGGCCGATTTTGTCCGGTATGTTGTCTTCATTCGTCGTTACATATCCTTTGCCGTGTTGATGATCAAGCCTTGTGCGTTGATCTCGACTAGACGGGACGACGTTAGTCCAGTTTCGGTGGCTGAACACGTGCTGGTGTTCTGGTGCAATGTAAAACACAAGCCGCTGCCGTTGCACTAGAAATCAAATAACTCACGAAAAATGTGCTGACGTCAGGATT